>NW_006239195.1:214218-241339 GCF_000226075.1 Solanum tuberosum | reverse complement strand
AATACACCAAACTCATAACTTCTCCCCTCAATGTGATTTCCCAAGCTGTAAAGTTCCATTCTTTTAACCCTTCTCCCAACTAAAAAGAAAATTCTAACATTTTTATACACATTGTCAATTCATGATTCTTACATAAACTCCCCCCACCCCACCCAACAGATTTTACACACTCGAGCCGAAACAATTCAATCAGTAAGCACAAAAGAAAAGAAAAAAAACCTCGACACCCAACTCCAACTATATACAAATTGATTTTGCACTCACCTTAACTAATTCCACAGGCATGAACCTCAAATAATTCCACGTGATACATATGAGAAAAAATCACGTAGTATTTTCCTTTTATCTATGCTGGAATTTGAACCTACCTTGTGCAACTCAACCCACTTCATTGACCACTAAACCACGCCATTGGGTTATAAAAATTGATTTTAAAAATTTAAATTTATGAATTTCATACTGTCATCACCAAAGAGATTAATCGGTGCAGTGACACCAACACTCTATAACATCAAATCCTGGATCCATCTTCGGAAAAAAAAAATACAATAAAATTGAGAAAAAATTCCAATAATAACACAAAAACTTACGAATACCTGATAAACAAAAGGTTGAAACGGCGTCGAGAAAAATGGGGCAGCCATAGATCGAATAAATTTCAGAATTTTCAGATCGCCGGAAGATCAATTTTCCGATTTGGATTTTCTTTTTATTGTTTTTCTCTTTTTTTGTATAAATATTTTTGGTTCGTTTTGGATTATACTGTATTAAATATATGATATTAATTAGTAATAAGGTTATGCTAAAGTATAAAATTTTATTGTTCCATAAATACCCTTTGGTTTTCATTTAGTTTTGTAAGGGAAAAGGGTCATATTTGCCCTCGTACTCTCAGAAAATGGTCATATTTGCCATTCGTTATACTTTTTTGATATATTTATCCTTGTCATCTAACTTTAAGGCTACATTTACCCCCTCCATCCGTTAAATCCCCATATTCCCAAAAAATTACTAATGCTTACATGAATTTTATTTTTTTCCTAATTAAATCTAATCACTATTTAATTCATTTTAACCTATTCTATAGGATTAAATCCAATCTTCTATCCAAAATAAACCCAACTTGCTTCCTGCTTAATTTTCTCTACTACAAAACAAACAGAAAAAATTATATATCTCCTCTTTCATATCAGGCAACAATCAGATTAAAAACAAAAATAGATTTTAACATTCAATCCAACATCTTTTGTTAAGTATATTAGAGCCAACTTTCATCTCTAATCTCGACACAAAATTGGTTAAGCATTTTATTCAAAAATAGATGTAGTTTTTGGTTGAGAACATATGGGCAAACTTGGGCAATTAGAGAGAATAGAATTCAAAGTCAATAGTAGTGGAATAAGGATGAATATGGGCAGTGGAAATAATGTGTTATCACAGAGGAACTGCTTGCTGGCTAGATCCCAATTTAACCAATAGTTGGGAATGATGATGCAAGTAACCAGAGAAGGGGTATAGAGGGGGCCTAACTGATTTGGGTAGCTTAGTGCTTCAGATCAGCTTCTAAGCAAACTCGCTTGGGCTTGACAATACGAGGTGATGTGATCCGTTGCCCGGTGATCTCTGAGCTCTTATACACAGCCTGATATGTTTTCTAATCCTTTCAGATTTTCCAAATCAATCAATAAAAGCTCTGCCAATATTCACTCCTCTGCTCAACTCCATTGACCCATCTCATGAAGCCACCAGAAAACATAAATGGAAACCCACCGTAGTCTGGACACTCAACGACCTGCTTTTAGGTTTATTTTGCTAGTGGATTGGGCTCAATCGTGTGGGGTGGGTTAAAATGATTTGAATAGAGATTAGATTTAATTAGGAAAAAAAAAAATCCACCTAGGCGCCACATAGGTAATTTTATGTGGAAATATGGAGATTTAACGGACAAAGGGTAAATATGACCTTAAAGTTGGATGATAAGGACAAATATATCAAAAAAGTATAACGAAGGACAAATATAACCCTTTCTTGAGAGTACAGGGGCAAATATGACCCTTTTCTGGTTTTGTAATTAAAGTCAATGGCTCGTTCAATAAGCAGTAGCGGCATTTTGGTCAATTGAATAGATAATTATTTATATTTTTAATATTTATTTGTAGTTTTAATAGTTATTAATAGTACTATGTTATTTTCTAATGACGTGGCGATTCCTTATTGGTTAATATATCCCCCATCGACGTGGTCTTACTTGTCCAACCTGTCGATCCTTGACTGTTGCTGACTGGTTATTGGAGCTTTTATAAAAATTAAAAATTGAACGACAATTAAATTTAGGGAAAATTGTATGAAATAGTGAACTATTAATTCAAATTAAAAGTTATAGTCATAATTTCTTTTATTTGTAATTTGCAGTAAACATTCCATGTTTTTTGTCATCTCATTTGTAGATCGAAATATACAAATGCATGACCCATTTGTATACCAAAATATACAAATGCAGGACCCATTTGTACATCGAAATGTATAAATAGATCGAAATATACAAATGCAGGACCAATTTATATACCAAAATATACAAATGCAGGACCCATTTATATTCCGAAATATACAAATGTAGGACTCATTTGTATTCCGAAATATAAAAATGCAGGACCCATTTGTATACCGAAATATACAAATGCAGGACCCATTTATATTCCGAAATATACAAATGTAGGACTCATTTGTATTCCGAAATATAAAAATGCAGGACCCATTTGTATACCGAAATATACAAATGCAGGACCCATTTATATTCCGAAATATACAAATGTAGGACTCATTTGTATTCCGAAATATAAAAATGCAGGACCCATTTGTATACCGAAATATACAAATGCAGGACCCATTTATATTCCGAAATATACAAATGCAGGACTCATTTGTATTCCGAAATATAAAAATGCAGGACCCATTTGTATCCCGAAATATACAAAGAGACCAAAATATACAAATGCAGGACCCATTTGTATACCGAAATATACAAATAGACCCAAATACATATAGGGGGAAATTATATGAAATAGCAAACTATTAATTCAAATTAAATGTTATAGCCATAGTTTATTTTATTTGTAATTCGCAGCAAACATCCCATTTTTTGCCATCTGATTCGGTATACAATTACCCATTCGGTATACAAATATATAAAATGTGTTTGTGTTTGTATGAAACGAGAGAAAAGTATATATACAAATACAAATATATATATTTTCGTCATATACACTTATAATTATACAAATACAGATCTTATGATACAAATTATAATGTATAAATGAATTTATACAAAACTGAATAATTTGTATAAAATTGGATGTATCTAGCGAATTATACAAATCAAAAGCTCCATAGCAAATATAAATTTTGCTATGGAGTGCAATTATGTAAACTATAGTTATAATATACAAATCTGATTTTTATGTTTGCTATATGTGAAAGATACTCTTTAAAAATCATATTCAACCAATTGGAAATATTCACTACCTCATGCTTATTGGACTCTTGAGACAATACATTACAAAAATAAACTCATATGGATTGTAAACAAGTTTTACAAATAATATTTTATATTAATCGTATTTTTTGAGCTTTTTAATATATCTTATCTTCATTTCATGTCATAGGCTCCAACTCTACCCCACTCTTAATCACCTCTCATAAGATTTACTTAATTTATATATAAATACTTTTAAAATAACATTATTTGCTCAAGTATAAGATGCTCCTAATAAATAAGTAATACTCTTATTTATTTTTTTAGAAAATCTATTCCATTTGAGAAAAGTGTATATAACAAGGTTACATGTTTAAAACATGAAATGATTATAATATAAGTATTATTTAATTTTTGCAAAGATTAAGGTATAATATCTTGTCCTTTTGAGTGATGGGGTCCCTTTTTTTTTATTCTCCAATTATTTCGTAATAATAAAGTCAAATTACGGCTAGTTCTAGCAAAAATATAAAAATAATCAAATATTCTGAGGCAGTGACGGATTCATAATTTTTGCTCAAGGAATTCAAAGTGTAAAGAAGAAGTTCAGGTGATAATGCAAGTGTGCGGTGAACGTAGTAGCCCCTCGGCAAGCTCTTTGTACAAGAAATATAGATATTTCATTGGTTCATAAAAGTGAAGACTAAACTAATCAATTATATCGAGGACAAAGATACATTGATAAGAATTTTAGTGGTTCGACAGTATTACATAAGTTAATTCCTAAAACACGTGAAAATTAAATGATGAAAAAGGCAGCGAGGTGGGAAAGAAAGATATTTACCTTATCATGCTAAATTTAACTTACTTTATCATACCGTATTAAACATTTCTTTCTACTTTTATCATGCTCCATCGAGCATTCTTAAAATTTCTTGTGCTTTTTATACTTTTATTTTGTAATGTTTTACTTTATTTTTCACTTAAAAAAAAATTAAATTAGTATCCATTCAATCACATATTATTATGAAAATCATCATAATTCTATAAAAGTGTGTAAGAATAGATTTACTTAATATTATAGTGAATATTAAGAAATAAATAAATAGCATCGTCAATTATTTTAGTTCATAAAGTTCAATTTACTAGGTTAGTCATAATTTGTTAAAAAAGACAAATAACGAATAAATCAAATAAGTTTAGTTTCCATCTCTCTAAAATAGAATTAAAAATATAAAAAAAATCATGAATTCTATTAAATTAGTATTTTAAAAGGATGTTGACGATACTTAAGTTTCTTCATTCAATTACATCTAATTACCTTTTTTTTTTTAAATAATAATATTTCTATCTCAATTTCAAGTTAAATATAATTCATCATTTTTTAAGAGAGTTATTCGAGTTAGTATATGAAAAAAGTGTTACGTTGAAACAAAATGAATAATAGATATAAAAAGAATAAAAAATAAAACTACAAAGAATGTGTCTAATAAATTTAAACAAAAACATTAAAAAGAAAAAATGGAATAAAAGGAAAAAATAATGAAAAAGAAGAAAGAAGGTCTAAGTCCAAAAATTGCATTTTCCAAAGCATTAAAAGAGGGGAAAAAAATGTTGCCCATTGGAATTAAATCCACGACATAGGGGCATTTCTTGAACAACTTATCCACTAAGCCAAGTCTATCCTCTGTTTTCAGGGGGTTCATTTTAATATATATACGCATAAAATCAGAATTTAATGTTATATATACAATGTAATTTTTTGACGAGGGGGTTCGGGTGAATCCCCTAGACTTCACCTAGGTCCGCCCCTGCTCTAAGGGGTTGTTTGGTATAAATAATAATAAAGCAGGGATTAGTAAAGTATGGATTAGTAATGCATGGATTAGTAGTGCAGAGATTAGTAATGCAAGACTTATTTTTATCAAGTGTTTGATTCATTATTTCCCACCCAATCTTGTGTTTGGATTAAAATTCTATAAAAAGTTTCTTTCCAATTATACCCTTGAATTTATTATGTAATTGGGTCAAGTAGATAATTGGCGGACAATATATTTTTATATGGCTTCTAACTAGCTAGGAGAAGAACAATTTTATTGTCATGTTTTCTATTTTTCTCACTTGAATTATTTGAAGGTAAATAGTTGTCATCTTAGTAAATTGATTACTCACAAAATGTCAATTTTTAATTTACAAAAGATAGACCATCTAATTTTAAAATCGAAAAAGGGTAAATAATAATAAAATCGAATAAACCATCTACAATTGTACATAACTATTGCAAGTTGTAATTTTAATATGTATGCAATTTTATAAATTGTTCAAAATACAAATAATTATATATATATATATATATATCAACAAATAATACAATTAATTAAGATCAAAAACGTCATGTGGTGATATATTTACCTCTTTGATTAGTAAATGTTAAACAATTCACATTTCAAATATTGTATTGATTTGTATTGAATTTATTTAGCAACAAACAACTCTCTCTAAATAATTTCTAAGCTAATTTATTTAAATGAATTTACTAGTATAAATATAAAACATAAAATCAAGAAAATAAACAAAATAATTAAAATGATTTGAGGGATATTTTTATCTATACATAGACATATCCCATGGTATTATATCCTATATATTACTAATACCTCCAAATGAAAGGTATTAGTAGTACATCCTATAATACCATGTAAGATGTATAACTAATCCATGAATTAGTTATACATAGCTCAAATTCCTGTCAAACATAGTGCTAAATAATATCGCACATAATACATGGACTATTTCTTTTAATGCAGCCTACCAAACGATCCTGAGTATTACCATAGACAAAAATTTAATTTGTCTCTTCAATTATATCATTGTATTAAATTACTATTTCTTTTTAATAGTGTTCCATTCTTGAGAAATATTTGTTCCCTTTGTTTTCATTTGTTTGTCATATTTTCTTTTAGTCCGTTTTTTTTATAAAAAAAAACCTCTTTCTCTTTTTAGTCACTCTTTTTTTTTATATGACATATTTAAGACCACAAGATTAAATAATTTAAAAATTTATATATCTTTGAATCAAGACTATAAAATTCAAAAGTCTTTTTAAAAAACCTCATATCAAGTCAAAATATGACAAATAAATGGGAGGAGGGGGTAATAAATATGGAGGAATCCTTAGATTTTTGGGGCATAAAATTCTCACCAATATTTGCGCGATGACAAGGAATAACATTCGAAAGTATTGCTGACTTAATATTTAGTTTTGACATAACAAATCTTGCACCGTCTTTTCTCACTTAGGCGCACAACATGCTATTAATAGTGAAACGACAGCAGATATGTGAGGGTTCAAAAAGATAGGGCTTGTTCGTGCTTTTCGAGATGTTACCTATAATTCAACATGTAAGAGGAAACTACAGAATCCAATAATTAAAGCAAAAAACATAAGTTCTTCATGAATTAAGGAGACATAAAGTAAGCAGTGTCACTTACAATCAATTAGGTGACATGTTCCACAAAGAATATATGCTTAGAGAGCTTGCTAAATGACGAACGAAAATTGATTGATGCTACAACAATTATTGTATAGAAAGATTTACTTTCCTTGTATACTATTGTCATTCAAGTAATGAATAGATTGTTAATATAATTATTTTTTTTCACCCGATTAGATTGTTAATATGTGTAACTGAGTTATTACACATTATAAGCTAATTTACAAATGTTATTTATATTAAAAATTATTCATTTCATAAAGTAGACAAGTATTGTTTGACATTCCAAAATAGTATAGTGGACAATAATTGTTGGATGGAGGGAGTATTAAGATTATCTATTTTATTAAGGACGACATTTAAATAAGAGCAAAGGAAGTATTTAATAATGGTGATTTGGTAAAAATTACCCCCATCATTTAGGACTTTTTAATTCCTAAGTCAAATCAATATAGGACAATTATTTTTTAAAAAGTTACAATTATTAATATAATAGTTTGAGATTTCCTTTATAACAAGAGAAAATTAAAACTCAAATATGATAAAATTGGATAAAATTCTAACAAGTTTAACTTTTATAACAATATTCTGATTCGTCGTTTCTCTCGTGCGAAGTCCCAACATTCTGGAAATGCGGTGTAAGAATTTCAAAATTTGAGCATACGATGATATTAACCATTTTAACCTTTTTTTAATAGATTTATAATATGTGTAACTAAGTTACTACACATTATAAGCTAATTTGTATATTTTATTCATATGATTTATTTAATTTGGACATTGCTTTATTTCCAACCTAAAAGTACTATGCCTTTAAGCGACGTAACGTCTGCTGAATTGAATTCAAAACTAATCAAATTATGCTACATAATCATCAAGTGATGCAATAATTGAGTTATGAAAAAGTTGAAGGAGATTTAATATCTGCTATAAAAAATAGCTTTAATTAATTATTTATAAACAATATGATTTTTCGTCAAAAGAAATCCTTCAATCTTATCTGGCTCAAATTTGCGGAGTAGTTATGGATTTGGTCTTCGAGATATTATTCTCCTTCTAAGGATTTTGTTCATAGAATATTTATATCGTACAATCGACCATGTGCAATGATTGGAGTCAAGCTAAGGCTCTTTAATCATTATATATTTTTTTCACACTTTTATTAACGCGTTTTTACTCGTTTTAGTCCACAAGAAAAAAATTATTTTTATTTTTATTCAAAGCTAACTTAACCAGAAGTTATTTTTCAAGAATAGAAAATAAAGAATTAGAATGAAAATTTTTTTGCTGCTACTAATGAAAGTTTTATGTTAATTTCATTTAGCTTTGGACAAACGACATATTATAAGAAAATCTAATTAGCGTTTATTTCAAATGCTCATTATGTTGGGTTCAAAATAATCACCGCATTATACGGAAGTTTATAATTACAAAATTAAGATAGCGGCAGTAAATTAGATGAAAAAGAAAACTATACTAAAACAATTATAATATATTAATATTATTTGATCAAACAACTTACATATCAAAAACTAATACAAAATTTAGGTTGTTGAGAGAGAAATCTTTCATTAAACGATTATATTGCGAATGTTATCGTATTAAGGTATGATTAGCAATCTTGTCAATTTATAGAGTTTCAAAATTCTTCTCCTTTCAAAAGAAGTAATACTATCAATTATGCTTCGATTTTCCTTTGAAAGAGAATAAAACTCAGATATGATTTAAGAAATCAAGACAAAACTCTAACAATTTTTTTTTTTAAAAAAAAGGAATGATAACTGGTGTTTGGGGAAAAGTATAAGTGGCATTTGCAAATGTATTCCATTTTTCTATTAACAATCATGCAAAAGCACATGCTGTTCTTTTTGAACATTTAACCGTGTCTACTAATTAATCACAACGTAACCCAAGTGGGTGATGGCAACTTTGAACCCAAAATACTACAACAACATCCAAATTAAAGCAAGAGATTATATTGCACCCATTTATTGAAAACATTATATCATATATGTATATATATTCTACCAGTTAATAAAGTTATATATACATGATACACATATCAAAACCCTAGAAAAACCTTACCCTTATAACTCCAAAATACAACATCAATAGAAAAATGAAACCCTAAAACCAAAGGGGGGTTATTTTTTCACCACCAAAAGCATGCAACATTAGAAAGCAAGTAGTACATTTCTTCTTGCCCTATTCACCCTCCTCCTGAGATAACATAAAGCAGGATCTACTCTTGTTATCCAAAACTCTGTCTCTCCAAAATGCTCGTCCAACTTCATCAAAATCCAATACAATGCTTTCTTTAAAGGAAGAAGCAGACAAAAGATAAACACGAGTGGTCTAACGTAGTCTGGTAACAAGAGGGACATGGTGCATGCCATAGAGAGGAACCCGAGCAAATTCACAACAAATGGAACAGAACCGAAGTATTTTTCATAATGCCCCGGGTATTTCAACTTGAACCAACGTACAAAACAGTACATAATCAAAGAAATTACCGCAATTCCAGCTATTATGGGATGTTGTTGAAACATATTGGTCCCGTATTTGAGTTGCAACAAGTTAGAGATCAATGACAATGATCTACCAAAGAATGTAACAATATCCATAGATGGAAATTCACTAATAGAGAAGAATAAATGAGAAAGTTACTAGAAGTGGAAGTGAAATTAAAGAGAAACCGTGAATGGCTGAAAATTAGGGTCTGCCTATTTATAAAAGGGTAAATGGCGTTTTGTTTTTAATCCCTGTGTTATTGCCTAATTTCACTTTTAATCCCTATGATATTTGACTGTGCACATTTAACCTTGAATTAGCTAGACTGAGCGATTTTGATCTAATTACTAAGAAATGTTAACTTTGTTAACAGATTGCTTATTAACGGAAAGGGCAATTCTGGTACTATTTATTCTAAAAAATTTACACACTCAATATTTATTATAAAAAAAATTAAAATAAGGTATATATTGACGTGTGATTATGAATTATCTTATTCTTTTTTCCTTAAAACCTAATGTAATAGATTAGCCATGATTTCTTACTCTAAGAAGTTACAAAAGTGCAGTCACAATTTTTCAAAAAATAAAATAAAATCACGTGTCTTTTAAATATTTTAACCTGTTAATTATTATGTTTGTAGTTTTTCTTATGTGATTTTCAATTATACAAGAAAAAAAGAGATAAATAAATTAGAACGAAAAAATTACATAAATTATATAAAATATTTTTAATCAGAAACAAACACGTCGATTAAGAGATGTCTGGTTTTAGAGTCGTCTGAATCGTGATTTGTAATTAATTAGTCATGTTATCTAATTAGACTTGTTTCTTTTTTTTTTTTTTAAAAAAAGAAATTATGCCAAGTTAAAATCAAGCGAACATAAAATATATTGTATATTCTATTTATTAGATATAAAGCTTTTCTATATTCTATATTATTTATTAGGAATGAGGGATATGGTGCATGTGCCTCTAAAATAACAAAAATCCCCTTCTATTCAATTTTAAATAATTAATCACCCATTTTGACCAAGTCATATGTGCAGTAGATTAATTCCATATATATAAAAATAAAAATTACTTTAGTACTGTGTAGATTAATTCTATATATATAAAAATTACTTTATTATTTTTGATGTTTCAATTTATGTGACACGTTTGATTTTTTTGAGAGTCAAATAATTTAAATTTTATCAGTAACTTTTGTCTGAATTCTTTAATTTTTTAAAAATAAAATTTATATATATACATATATATAAACTATGTAAAAGGTATATTGCACATCACAATAATTAATTAGAATAGGCTGGACAGTTTATCTTCCTTTCTTATCCAGTATTTTCAATCCAAGCCAAAAGCTGCCAACACCACTAGGCCTGATCGTCAACGCTGGTAGGGCTGATATTCATTCGAATATTTAAAATATATATAAAAAGTTAACGTGACCGGAGGGAATCTCAGTATTCGAATGAATATCAGCCCTATCAACGTTGACGATCGGGCCCAGTGAAGTAGTGAAGTACCATATAAAAGAATCATGTCTAGAGATCTGTGGAAATGATAATTTAGCTGGTATCCAGATCAGCAAGTAATTCAACGTGTTGCCTCGACAACTTTTAAAAGATTCTTATTAAATTATCTCAAAAGCATGCATTGGCTTGATTCCCTTTGCTTACGCATGAAATAAAGTCATTCATAATGTTGTCAAGAATGATGTGGTAATTCATTTTAATTTTCATAAAAAAGACGGTGATTATTTTCAATTATTAAAGACTAGAATAGGCATATTTGAGTGTATCTAAGATTTGCCTGGAAATAGATTGATGTATCATGTATTTTGTCTTTATTTTATTATATAGGAGGGAGAGTTTTCAAACTTTCAACATAGTTATTTTTGTCATATGTAGAAAAGCTTAAGGGCAATTTGGTCATTGCCAACCTATATAGAAGGGACACAACAAAATTGCAAGATAAACTTGCTTGGAAAATTTGTACGTCTTGCTTGTTATTTGGACCTCAGCAAAAGCTCTTTAAAAAGTCCATCCATTTTTACTTATTTACAAACTATGCCTGCCATTAAAGAATATGATGGGTCCTACTTTTTTATTTTTTCATTAATGTCATAAGACATAAAGAAAAGAAAATAAGAAGTAGGACCTATATTATATGCATTAATTAATAGAAGGAAAGTGGAGAAAAAGAATAGCCCACATGCATGGAAAGTACGCAAAGTTGTTTGCGGCTGAAAAGTAAAATTTATCCGTCTGTTATTTAAGAATATTTTTTTATTTTTATCTATTCATTTTCACATATTAAAAAATATGATTTTTTTAATCCATATTTTGCTTCCAGCATTAATTACTTATTATTTTTCAAATTATTTTTTAAGATCTAATACTATTAAAGATCAAGAGATCAATCAATAAAAATAGTGTGGTAAATAGTTATATCAATTATTATTTTCTAAATTGGTGTGCCAAATTAAAATATGACAAGTAAAAATGAATGAATAAATAAATAAATAAAGTAATACATGTTATTAGCTCTTATATTAAAAATATTTTCTTTTATTTCACTTGCTTATTGTTGATAAAATTTAAGAAAAATAATTATTTTCAAGTAATTATTTGAAATACTAATAGTTAATTCAAAATTTTGAAATATAATTAATAGTTTCAACATGTCAGTTTTTTATCATTAAATGAAAAGATTGTGGGTATTATAGTTTTTAAAATATTTTTTTAATATCAACTTGCTTGAAAAAATTGTTATTTCTATTTTGTCATGTGGACTGTATCAACAATTTTTATTTTTTTTTAAATCACTCTTTTCAATTAAATTACACATTATGCCTTACCCAGTATTGAAATGCATTAAATTTGTAGGGCATTGAACTTTCTAATAGTCAAATTTAACTTTTAATGCATAGTTAATAAAATTAATATATGATAAATAAATTTCTAATAAATATTTTCTTATGAGTTATGTCAAGTCAATATGGACCAAGTAAAACGAAATTTAAAGAAATATTTATTAAGTCAGGTTCATAACTATATGTTTCAATGTACAAGATTTTGATAAAATAAAATCTTTAAAGTTAAATGATAATTTTTTGAAATTTAAATTTAAATTATTAAAACATATATAATGATTTTATATATATAAAAAAATAACATCATATTAAATTAAATGAAAAGGATAATAAATTCAACTTTTACCATGATAAGGTTGAAAAATATCTTACTCTTGCTATATTTCTTAAATAATTAAAAGTTTAGACTTTAGTTAAGATATTAACAGTTCTTCATTTTTATTTGAAAAATAAATAAATATACATATTTATCTTGATATTTATTGTTTTAACAAAGATATATATTAACAATTTCAAATTTTTATAACATTGGGCCCGTGTCACGGGGCATTTCCTCTTAGTTTTTTTTTTTTTTTTTTAATAATATAAGAGGGAGTTTGCACCAAGCAAGCTCCTCCCCGTCAACATGCCTGCTTGGCACAGGGGCATTCTCGGTATTTCATAATTACTTTGCTACAAATCTATTAGGGAAAATTGTATATAATAGCAAACTATTAATTCAAATTAAATGCTATAAATATCGTTTGATTTAATTGTACCTCATAGCAAACTGTTGCTATTTTACCTCTCCTGGTGAATCTTGCTCGCCACTCTCGTTCTCTCCCTCGCCTCTCTCATTTTTTATACAAACGCAAGTGTATAAAGTGTGTTTGTGTTTGTATAAAGCGAGAGAAAATTGTATATATACATATATTTTCGTTCCCCTCTCTCCCCTCTCCCAGATCTCGCTCTCTCACTCGCCTCTCTCACTTTATACAAAAAAGGCAAATTGTATAAAATGCGTTTGTGGTTGTATAAAGCGACAGAAAATTGTATATAGTATATATACATATATTTTCGTTCCCCTCTCTCCCCTCTCCCAGATCTCGCTCTCTCACTCGCCTCTCTCACTTTATACAAAAACACAAATGTATAAAATGCGTGAAAATTGTATATATACATATATTTTTATTCCTCTCTCCCAGATCTCGCTCGCTCATTCGCCTCTCTCACTTTATACAATTGATCTTTTTGTATATGTATACCAAAGTAGATTATATAACTGCTTTCTTTTGTATATGTATAGCGAAATATACATATTTATGTTTGCTATGGAGCGCAATTATGCAAACTTTGTTATAACATACAAATATGAATTTTGTGTTTGCTATATATTAAAGTTGTTCAATCTATTATACTTTGTGCTATTGACCATGTACCTTTTTCAAGTCGGACAAAATAACCAGACTCCTATTTCATTCTCTATGCACTTTAACTTTATCTTCAAACTATGGGCTGTACTTCAGTTTCTATAAAAAGGCAGCTGGAAAGCAGCTGGCATGTTGTTTCTTAACTTTATCTTTAATCTTTATGGGCCCTACTTCAATTTTAAGTAATTTATCTTTATATTAGCACTAATCAATTATATGAATAAAATAAATTTTATCCAAAAAAGTAAGAAAGAATCAGTGTACTATACAAATTTCCACAATGTTATTGAAAATTTAGTAAACATAATGAAATATTTTTGTGGGCCATCAAAATTTAATTATTCTAATTTTTAAGAATGAGTTATATATGATATACTTAAAATTATTAAAATTAGACAAATAAAATAAAATTGAGAAAATTCTATTATATTAATAGAATTTTAAAGACTTAAATTAGATGAGAACCTCAAAACAACTAAGCTCATACTTAAGGGACAATTTCGTTGAGAGACAAATTATATAGGGATTAACATTGTAGCTACTATTGTAAAAATTAAACCAATTTAAAAATTAGTGTTGCATAAATTAGTAATGTAACAATATTTAAATTTCGCATAATTTACTTGATTTACGAGAAAAACAACCAAATAAATTAACAATGATTTTTATATATGTCCTTCAATTTTAGAAAATAAAGGACTTTTGAGAAAAAAGAGCGAGATGTTTTACTGCTACACAAATATGTATAATTTATTTTAGATAAAAAAAATAAAATTATTTAATCAGAATTACTTAAAATTATAAAGTTAATAATATTTATCTAGTATTTTTACTGTATTATGGACATCTACTGCCATATATATATATATATTTCCTCCGTTTAAAAAAAAATGACCTTCTTTCCTTTTTAGTCAGTTTAAAAAAAAAATCACTTCTTTCTTTTTTTTGGTAACATTTGAATTTCAGTTTCTCACATGGCAAGTTTAGGGGCAATTTTGTACATTTGACATTTCTTTAATTTAGAACCATAAGATTCAAAAGTTTTCTTTATTTTCTTAAACTCCATGCCAAGTCAAACTAGACTATTCTTTGTGAAACGAAGGGAGTATAATTTATTCAAATTTAAAACTTAAAATCATTAGATCAATATCAATCAAAAATTAACTTCTAAATAAATATTGGGCGCACGGGCTCTTCGTCACTAGTATATATATGTGCCTTTGTTTTTATCAATATTTGAAAATATGCTAATACAAATGACACTTGTAATTTTATTGACCTAATATTATAGAATTATCAATACAGTTTATAAAAAATACCACCAAATGTTTTTTTTTTTAAACTCTTTCCTACGAATCTTTTCATAACTTGAACCTGCAGTTTTATCGTTGAAGGTAGTTATCCAATTCCATAATTTGTGTTTATAACTTTATAGGGTGTTAATACAAGTATTCAAGCATATAGTTAGTCTTTTAATGGTAATTAGCGAAATTTAAACAAATTATAACTTTTTGTTTAATATTATAAAAATAGAATAAACAGATTATTACAAATTGTGACTCTCATATGATTTTGTCACCTGTGGTTAAAAATAAAAACAATTATTCTAATTTTCAAGACAATAATTAAATACCAATAAATGTAATTTAGAATTTTGTGTTAGATATATACATATATTTTTGGAATTTTTTTTGTGTATCGATAAAAGTTTATTTTAAAACAAGTCTTGCGGCGGCAAGTAAAATCTATATTCGATACGTATATATCTAACACAAAATGAGAAAAAATATTGAAAGTGGAAGGTTAGGTAGAGTGGACGTCAAATTTTTTTTTAAGAAATAAAATAATATCTAAATTTGTATTTGAGGGGGGATGAAGTAAAAAAAATAAAGAGGGGGGGGGTGGGGTTGAGAGGAAGTAATGGAGTGAGATAAGAAAAATATTTTACATTTTATAAAAAAATATTTTTTTTTTGGGATAATAATTTTTAATCTTTAATTTTAAGTAATACTTAATTTTTTTAATTTTTGTCAAGGTGGAATATTTTGTCCATGTAGAGTGTGATGTGACAATTTTTTTAAGTAAAAGAGAGAGTGTGTTACACACATTATGATGAGAGTGTTTCTCAAACTAATAAATGATAGTTTAAGTATGAAACTCACACTCTCAATAATTTATGTATGAAACTTAAAAAAAATAAGATATAATTTAAGTGTGTTTTTGACACTTATCTCACATATTTTCTATCCTTACAAGTTAGATATATTTTTAGGCTGTCCCTTCTATTATAAAAAAAGTATGGGAATTAAGAAAAAGGAGAAATAAATTGATCTATCAAGTTATACTCACAAGTCACAATAAATATTTTTATGAAGATACAAATATGATAAGTATATACAAATTTTATTATATACTTTTCAGAATTTCGTTATATAATTCACTTGTCAATATATAAATAGAGCAATTTATTATGAAAATTTTCATAAATCATATATAAATTTTTGATTCATACAATTAAGAAATCGAATAGTAAAATTTCGTAATACTATAGCTACAGCTTAAATATAATAAAAATTATAGCTATATTACATAATATACTTTAAATATTTGTTATTTTGCCTAATTTTCCTATTGAAGTATGGTCAATATATGTAAAATTCAACTGAAATGTGCACCATTTATTGCATATTGTATATACTATATATGTCTGTATATGTCCGATTTGCTTCAGTTGAGGTCCACAACAATAATATAAACCAGCAAATGAAAAAATTATAAGGTAATTTATATAAATTACTCTATTTTAGGAGCTAATCATTTAGAATAATGCTACTTTGTAATATTATATTTTTTAAGGAAAAATTATGTGGTTAAGCAAGCTTATACTACTTAATTACTCATCATAGCTATGGTTTGATATAATTATCACTCGCGACTAACATTATACATTAATTACGTGGGCTGACTTCCAGTTTGTATATTAGCCACATTTGTATATGTATAATTTGTCATAGTTGTATAATTCACAGCTAACAATTCTTTGTATTTGTATACAATTGTTTATATTTGTATTATTGTATATGACGATGATTTCCTTTAGTTTTTCAGTTGTCATCTTATACATTCAATTTTTTTGTGTATAACTTTTTAAAGTTTGTATAAACGTGTAATTTTTGAATTTTATATAATATAATTTATATAATGTAATTTGTATAATATATTTTATATAATTGTTTAAAATTCATATATTTATGTTTGTATCAATTTGTTATTTCGAGTTTTATTATATTTGTATAATTTCAAACTTTATATTACTCAATTATACAAAAACACGTGAATTATACAAACGTACTTGTGAATTATACAAACGAGATGCGAATTATACAAATTATTGTCCTCTCTCCCCCTATCCCAGTCTCGCTCGCCTCTCTCCTCCCTCTCCCAATCTCGCTCGCCTCTCTCCTCCCTCTCCCAATCTCGCTCGCCTCTCTCCTCCCTCTCCCAATCTCGCTCGCCTCTCTCCTCCCTCTCCCAATCTCGCTCGCCTCTCTCCTCCCTCTCCCAATCTCGCTCGCCTCTCTCCTCCCTCTCCCAATCTCGCTCGCCTCTCTCCTCCCTCTCCCAATCTCGCTCGCCTCTCTCCTCCCTCTCCCAATCTCGCTTGCCATATATACAAATACATATGTATAATATACAATTATCTAACTGATATACATATACAATTCACCTCTTTCCCACTTTTTTTCCTCTCTCGCTCACCTCTCTCCTCTCTCTCCCAGTCTCACTCGCCTCTCTCCTCCCTATAACATGTAGCTACAAATTGTAATTATTAAACTATATCTATAGAGAGTAATTAAACTATTTTTGAGTGGCTATATGTGAAAGTTCATATTTTGGCCCTTGGATATGTGTATCTGCCTATTTCAATTACATGTAAAACATATATATATATATATATATATATCAATTGGTGTATCTAATTAAAATATATGATTGAAGATCAAATGATTAATACTCCCCCGTCTACTTTAATTGTCATGATTTCTATTTTTAGAGTCAAACTACAAGAACTTTGACTAACATTTTAAAATATATTTTTTCATCATATTGATATGCAAAAAATTGCAATTTATAGTACTTTTCATATAGTTTTTGAATATCTAAATTTTTTGTTTAAAATATCGAATTAATGTAATCTAATTTAACTTTAAAAATTAGTCAAATTGACTTTTGAAAAGCGCAACATGATAAATAAAAATGGACGGAGAGAGTAAGAGCGTCTAATTAAGAGATACAACTAATAAACCATTAATTAAATATTTAAGTAGTAGTATTAAATATTCAAAATAATTTAGGAACAAATATTTAATGCTAACGATGAAATATAATTTTTTTTTCTTTTTTCAACTTTGTATCAAATTAAATAACATTACATAAATTAAAACGAAACTGCATTAAAAAGGAAAAAAAATACAAAAAAGTTTTTTATTTTTAATAATTAATAAAAAAAAGTACAAGTTGACAACTGGTATTAACCACCAAACAGGCAATTATGATTTATGAAAAAAAAAAAAAAAAAGGTCACCTTTCCTTTCCCTTTCACTTTGTTTTTTTCTTTCCAAATTCATTTTCTCCTCAATTTCCTTCCTTACACAATTCAGCCTTTATTTGTTTGCTCTGCCGTTCGTTTAGCATTATATATTTTTAAAAAAGGTATGTAATAGTAGTCCTTATCTCGTAATTTATGTGACACAGTTCGAATTGTTAAACATTTTAATTTTGATTGTAAATTCGGGTGTGGAATCTTTTATGATTGACCCTTTGTTTGATAATTTCAGATTCCAGTGATTTTATATTTTATTTTTGTATGAATGTTGATGAACTAATCTGCTATTATTACTTGCTTCAGGTCCTTGGATTCTGAAAATACTATAAAGATTTGATTTTTGATTTTGTGGAGAAACAGGGCCAAACCCCATTTCAATTCTTGGGATTCACCTTCTTTTTTTCACTTAAAGAGAGGATCTTTATAAGATTTCAGAAGTTTTTAGCATTAGTTTGGCACAATTTTTGTACTTAAGAGAGGTAGCTTTAGTCTGCTTTGAGAATGCTTCCTTCCTTATTTTCTCCATTCTTTTGGTTTGTTTGTGTCATTTTGTTTCAAATGATTTGGTTTCTTACGACAATACAAATACGTGAAGTGGATACTTCTTAATTATTGGATGATTAGTTCCTGTCTCTGATAACAGAAACTGATTAGAATTGGTTCTCAACAATTATTCTTATGATTTATCTTGTCTGTCTGCCTTTATGGCTTTTCTTTCTACAAGTTACTTCTTATTGGTATTCAATGATAAAGGGGAGTTCGACCCAAATAATCGGTTATTAAACAGAGAGAAATAACTGTGAACTAACAAATATCTACATTAACAATGTATTCATATATGTCCTTTCACCTTTGCACTTGGATGTTTAGCTTAAATTAGTTTTTGTTTTTGCCTTGTAAATGATCGGTTCCTAGAGTATTGCCTTTGCCCGTGGTTGAGTGTATTATACTTCACCTCAGTAAAGTACCTGACATTTTGTTTAAACTTACATTCACAGATCTCACTGTTTGAGCCTTGGAGCATATTGGAGGTAGTTTCTTATAGTTGGAGGGTTGGGGCATTTGGGGATGAGGCAGAGGAGGGTTGGGGCATTTTCGAAGGAGTCAATACAGACTTTCTTTTTAGGACAGACTGACTAATAAAAAGTATGTCAAGTCAAGTAAAATGAAACAAGAGGGAGTAATTAAGTGTCTAGGGGCCACTACACAATTCTTTAAAAGGTTAAAATTAAAGTAGACCTTCCTTAGCAAAAAGTTTTCCAACCCCACCAATTGAGGAAAATTGATTTTGATATGAATATTTCACAAATTAGAGTTTAGCTATATGCATTAACATTATTAACAGAAAATAGTTGTTATTTTTTTGTTTAGAGTATTATTAGTTTCCTATATTTCAGTCATATGATGGTATACATACTGATCTTTACTATTTAGAATTTTATGTGTTTCTTGTAATCTAGGTTTCTATTGGTATTGTAATTTATCGATTCTGTATTGGCTCTATTTAAAGAGAAGGTTGTACGTGAGTAAAAGATTTTTTCTCTTCTATATCTTAAACCCTTATACACATAAGTAGGACGTAGCGGTAATATGGTATGGTACGGTACGATATTTGAAAGTTTCGATACAGTAATTTTGATATTCAATTTTTAAAATATAATACCATTACCATGCACCCAAGGCCTAGCTCGAGTGGCAAAATGTGGAGTATTTATGGCTTAGATCGCATATTCAAGCCCACACCATGCAAAGCGAAATCCGATATTTAAGTGGAGGAGGGTAAAGGGACGGGCCCATTATCCATCGAGTTTAGAAGGTTGGGATTGGTCCAAAGGGCGGGTCACATATGAATTTCTCGGTTATCAAAAAAATAAATAAAATATCATACCATTACCACACCAATTTAATTCGGTATGGTTTTGTAATTTTAAAGTTCGATTTCGATATTCTACAGTTCGGTAAATCGAAAACCACAGTTTGTTCAACTTTGACTAATATGTACTCGTATAATAGAGTATTATGACTTCGACAATTAAAAAAGGTCTTGATCAAAAATTGTATCATACCAACATATTACACATGTAGAAATATATATTCAAAATAAAGTACAAACAACTCCTTTTGTTAATCAATTAAATTTCAAATACATTTTAATCAAAATAGAGTAGTCAAAGTTTCAACTTTAAACATTTAGTTTATTCTAATACTAGGTTGCATATTTGTTAGTATTTTAATAATACATATATGTTATTGATGTAGCTATATACTTCGATATGGTATTCAGTATTTTGGTATGTCATTTTTGTAAGGGTTTTGCCCTGACTTTTTTTCTTATTTGAAGTTTATTTTTTTTCCTTAAAGAAAAGTCAAAGTATTACTATAAATGCTTGAACTTGTTCTGAAAGGAAAATATAATTTTCCTCCAAATTTGGTTTATTATTTCCTTAGGGGGAAAGTTTAGAGATCTATAAATGGAAGATTCATATTCTCATAGCATAAACAAGAGCATCCACAATGTAGTCAATAAAGAGTTTTGTTTATCGGTGTTGACACCCAATTTTGGACCTCCACAATATATATTAATTTTTGAGCTTCTTTAATTTTGAACAATCTGAAATAATTAATCTTATAAAACAAAAAATACTGTTTTCAAGTTCTTAAAACAATGTTAGTCATTTCCATTACATTTTAAATAATAAATATGTTTTTAACTAAATAGTATATTCTATGAATATTTCAAAATCGTGTCAAAAAAGATTTTACTTTGCGTAACTGTCTTGTTAATTAATTATAGTTAATATTTTAAATTAATTAGTTTGATTAAGTTAATTATTTTATCTCGTTAAGATTAAGAAGCTCACTAATTAATCATGCTAATTCATTTTATTAACTTATTAGCCAAGTTTGCTAAAATTCGATCACTTTGGCTAAGTCTTTAATTTCCAATTGGCTATGATTTAGACTCATGTGGCCAAACCTTAAACCCAATTAAAACCCTTTTCAACTTAAAAACACCAAATTTTAGGCCACCTTTCCAGCAGCCCAAACGAACCAACCTCCCAGGCCCAACTCTTTCTCCAAATATTTAAGCCTCAACAGCCTTCCAACCAATCCTATATCCAAATCAGTAGCTTCTCACCAGCAGCTCCCAAGCCCAATTCACTTCCTCTCAAACCGGCCCAACCCCTTTTCTTTCTCCAACGTTAGCATCCAACTCCAAACAATTCCAACGACTCCAACTGCAGGCAGCATCTTCACGCTAGCAGAAAATGACAAAGCCATTAAATGCTCAATGACAGCAGCTCAGACGGCAACAATGACATATACACGGAAAGACGAGCGACGCCTACACGAAGATAGACGGAAAGCAGTAGTCGTTCACGCGTCTCCTTCAGCCTACTATTTCTGTAAGACTCTCTGCGATTCCAGAAGGCAGCAGGCACATTTTTCCTACCTTTCCTCTTCCGGAATAGAGTTGAAGCTTCAGAAAAGAGTGTCGTCCTAAAATGGTGAAAGTTGGAGTTTGAATTTTTTTGGAATGGGCCTCGTCCCTATCCGAAAATCTCCCGCCTATCCACCCGTTTTGCCCTAATTTCGTTGATAAATAGTTCTATGTCCTTCGTTGTTAAGGGGGCAGATTTTTTTTAACGAAAAAAAAAAAATTCAACTAAGACATCCAAAGTAACTCATACCTACAAAAACATATTTCAAAGAGAAACAGAGGAGGGACTTGTTTTTGTGTCTTTTTGGTTTGATATTCTTGCCCAAATTTCTTGGCTACTGTTCGTGTTTCGGATTTCGCGTGGTGAAGGTTGTCCTTCCAACTCGTCCTGTCCTTGTTCGCTGCACCTTGAAAGGTAACACCTCATCTATAATGTTCTTTTCATTTTTTTATTTTTTTTTTGGATTAAAGGGCGTTTAAGACCATTGTTTCGTTGTTGTATTTTTGTCATTTGACATCGGACAGTGGTAGCTGGTATATATACTTTGCTTGTATGCTATTCCTCTTGGTTTTCTATTGAATATCGAGTTGAAAACTTTGTTATTTTAGTGTTAGTTTGGTTGATTCTCCATGTCGCCTCTTAAGTTTATTTTGTTGCAACAAGGTTGTTAGTATGTTGGTGTTGAGGTACGCCCCAAATCGGTTAAGTTGAGTGTGCTTCATCCATGATTTTGTTCTGTTTTCAACATCTCTTTCCACTTGTTTACCTGTTACTTCGGTGAAATTTGCTTTTCCTTTCCCTTTCCCCTCAATCCTAAAGCATGTATGTCACTATGTTACTGTTTGTTGAATAAATGTTCAAAAAAATGGTTCCTCAAGTTTCATCCTTAAGTTTGGATTTTTTTTTTATTTTTTTTTATTATTTTCTTTTTCTTTTTCTCTTTACTAGTTTGATCTTGTTGAGATTAAGTATGCCTTGTGAAATTGCTTGACCCATCTCTTTAATACTAGATATTTAGGTCCAACTCTCTTTCCCTTATTTCTTTGTTTTGTTTGTTTACCTGTTATTATCTGTTATTAATCTTAAAGTTAAAAATTTCAAACCCCCAAAAGACACTTATTCTGAATTAATCACTTAACTAAATTATTCGTCTCTTACTAGATTTAAGAAATAAGTAAATAAATAAATAAGTTTACAAAATACTTCACTTAAATAATATTGCAATATTTTTCTATTTTTCCCTTAAAATGGCCCTAACTATAAAATAGTTCGGTTCTGCAATTCATGCTAAGTTAAAATTAGCGGACATTTCGGGTGCTTTCAAACCCTTCCCGAATATGCTAATAAGAACCCCGAACCCTTTTAAGTTTTCATTAGATTCCTGTTTTAGTCTTTTGAAAACAAATAGTTTTCTTGATTTTTCTCAAAAATTAAGTGGCGACTTTAAAATCAGTCCAAAATATATATTTTAAATAAAACAATCGGAAGATTTACTCTTAAACATATTCATGTTTTTCAATATTAGTTCTATAATATGTAGGTCGCTTGACCAAATTATATTAATAATGGAATATGTTTTTAGTATTCTTTTGTTTGTCATCTAATTTATCAGCATATGATTTGCAATTGTAAGTTCTGCATGACACCCTAATCACTTTCGAACTCAACAATTTTTAAATACCAAGTACCATATCGAATACAAAAAAAAATGTTATCATATACCATATCAAATACCATAAGGTATTGTTTGATATTACAAAAAAGATTATGGTGGATGAGGTATATCATGTAATGGCCTAACCCATCAATGATCCCTTAATGTTGGCACGAAGTTTCACTTGGACACCTCAACTGGACGATGTTCATTCTAGACACCTCGTGTAGAGTTCAATTGTGTTATTTTGATACTTTTTTTTCAATCAACAAAATTATATGAGGTGTGTGTTACACTTGCGAATGACGTGTAAAGTAACAAATTAAATGATGAGACTTGTCAAACACCCCTGCTACCCATCTGCAGAAAAATACCCCGTGCCCCCCGCCCCTACCTCACACTGCCTTCTCCAAATACCTATCCACTTGCAGACACCCCCGTTCCTCCCCTGATTTTTTTTGTCCAAATCCCTGTTTTTGCATAACATCTGGGCACACACGCACTTACACACGGTCCATGAATAATTTAATACTTAAATCTCGAAATGGATCTATTCTTAAATTTCTAAAATATTTTTCATCATCTTATTGTAACTATATTTATTAACCATTGTTGGAGGGTTTTCACGCGCGGTCAACGAGTGTATTACACTTACTAAGCCATGTAAACAGAAAATGTCAAAATGACATAATAGGAGTCAACATAAGATGTCTGAAATGAACATCGTCCAGTTAATATGTCTAAATAAAATTTCGTGTTAATTTTAAGGGGCCACCGATGAATTAGGCCACCATGTAATAGTTGTATGAGAGATTTTTTTAATAGAAAAAAAAGTACATTTTGTAGGTTCCATGTCTTTTCAACCTCTCCCTTTCTCTTCTCACTCCTCCACCCCACCTTATATTTACCCCTCTTTAATATGAAGTACTTTATCTTATTATTTTTTAATTTAAATATATTTCATTACATAAATTTAAAATAATTCAATAACAAGATCAAAGCAAAAAAAAAGAGAGAGTAATATATTAAAATTAGCATTTCAGTATTTCTTAAAATTAATATTTATTTTCCTTACCTTTTTTATAGTTCATAATATTCATTTGTCAAAAATCAAATAGAGATAAATATATTGATACTAATTTAAATTTAAAGTCAAATAATTACGTTCTTAAAAAAGGTAAACTAAAATGCGTGCACTTAACATCATAAAAAATTAATTGTTTTAGTTTTAGGATAAATATAAATAGTTATTTAAATTACTTTAATCAATTCTTCTTTTTTTCATTTTACTCTCTCCATCAATTTATTCGATTATTTTTTTCTTGAAATTCAAGCTATAAAATGTATTTTTTTTATATGCTAACATGATAAGAATTGCAACTTATAGTATATTTGGTTGTATTGCTACTTAGTGGGAAGGTATTTATGAACAAACATTATAAGTTGTAGTTCTTATGTTAATATAAAAAATAAAAATATATTTTAAAATATTAATTAATTTCACATTGCTTGATTTCAAGAATAAAAAGATATCATATAAATTGACAGAAGAGTATGTATATATTTAAGTGTTTATGAAAAAAAATTGATTTTGGGTTACATTAAAATAGTATAAAAACTTATGTAATTATTTGTCAAGATTATTGATGCTCTTTTCATTATATTTTCTTGTGAATATTTGATGAATTTAAGTATATATGAAATTATTGAGAAGAGAAAATAATAATAATTTATACCCCTTTCGTTTTTCGTATTAGTTATTTAATTTTTCTTTTACGAATTCTTTAAGAAATTATAAATAAAAACGATACTTTATTAATTTACTCCTTAAGAATTGTTTTTGCAATTTTACAAAATTTGTTTATATTTTTAAGAATAATTAATTATTAGTGTAATGAAAATAAAAATAAAAATAAAAATAAAAATAAAATTATAGTTTAATTTGTTAAATGACAAATAATTTTTAATAATTATTTTTAGTAATGTAATTAATCAATACATGAAAGAAAAATAATATCAAATGCTAAAAGTACGATGAATTAGGTTAAATTTCACATTTTTTGTACATAAAATTATTTTTTTTAAAAAGGAAAAAAAAGAAGAGGAAGAGTTGTTGAAAAATTGAAGATTTGAATCAAAGTGAAAAAATTAAAAAGTAAAAGAGAGAAATGAATTTGGCCCATTATTCTGAAAATGGGACCTCATGCAATTTTTGGTTGTCACATAATACCTATCCCTAATCCACCAGAAAAAAATTCCATTTAATTATATTCTTGAGAAAATTTATCATGTGCAATCAGAGGCGGGGCAAGATCATTTAAAGTTCATGGATTTGAAATTTTAATTTTTCTAAGTTTTCGGTTCTAAATTAATAATTTGTATATATTCAACAGATTTTGTACTACAAATTCCGAATTTGAATAAAAAATTACTCGGTTTGATTACCGGACATTACTGAGCTAATTTAACTGGATGGGATCCGTTTCCGCCTTATGTTCATTTAACATTAGTCAAAGTTTATTATGCAGGGACAGCTCACATTTTTGGTGACATTTATTAATGAGGAGATAATTTTCTCATCGTAGTTCAGCCAAAAAAAACTCTCGCCGTAATTATAGAGATCAAAGCACCGTAATTGATAGAAAATGTACTCTGTTTGAAAGAGTTACAAAGTAAAAAAAAAACAGGACTTTTGCAGGGGGGGATTTAGGCACAGGTGCAAGGTCTGGTTGGTAGCGTTTTGACTATTTCCTTACTTGTCGGTGTAATGTCAAAATGGATTTGGCCTGCAATGCCGGTCCAATCCAATCCTTGAATTAAATGGGGTTGGACTCAAATTTTTCAGTCCATTTAAGAACGAGGCCTTTTAGTCCAGCCTCCTTTGGCCCGCTGGCCTCGTAGGCCCAACCCGCAAGTCTCAGAGGTCAGCCCATGGACTGTGAATTTTAAAAATATTTATTATATATATTTTAAGTAGTGTTTTACTTGTTAAGATTTTATCAATAAATATTTTTAAAATATCAATATAAAATCAAGACTATATTTGTTTTTTTTTTTTTTACAAAGTTTTCATTACTTAAAAAATATTCCCTTTATTTTAAGAATTGTAAAAGCATACTTCATAGTACTAATGATAACATAATACCAATGGCGGCTGGCAACCAATCAAAACCAATGGCGGCTGGCAACCAGTCATTGCCGGTGACTGGATTGCTAACATTGACAGAATTTCCCCCACTAACTGAGAAGAGCGATGACGTTTGCAAAATAAATTCACCTCACAAAACCCTATATGCTGATACAATTAGACCTACGAATACAATAACAAAAAAAACAGAACCAGTTTTGATAAAACCAGTGACTATAGTTGAAGGTATACCAAGGATCAAATGGACCGAATCAGAAGTGGAAAGAATGAATATCAAACAGAATCTGGAATTTGCTATCATTGGCAAATTTTCATATGGATGGCCAGATTTAGAGTTTTTAAGAAAGGCAATTCCATCTCAGTGTGGAATTAAGGGGGAGTGCATGGTTGGCCTGTTACGGAATCGACATGTTCTGATTCGTCTCTCATATATGGAGGACTATATCAACATAATATCAAAAGGGGTATATTACACAACTTGCAATGAACGATATTCATATCTAATGCGG
>NW_006239195.1:205227-213015 GCF_000226075.1 Solanum tuberosum | reverse complement strand
AATCAGAAGTAAATGAGGCACAAATATACAAAGATGCAGATGTATCACCTAGGGTTGCTAAAGCAATGAAATCAGCTAGGAAGGGTAAAAACCAGGGTAATGGAGACTCAGCCCAATTAATTAGAGTGCAACCAAAGCGGAAGGTGTTTTCTCAATACTCAAGATGATGATTAAAGCTCTTATATGGAATATTAGGTCTGTAAAGACACAGAAAGCATTTCAAAGAGTGCAAATGTTGCACAATTATCATAAGTTTGCTTTTGTGGCTCTATTGGAACCTTTTCAGCATGTTAGATTCATCAATAGATATAGAAGAAGGCTCAAAATGCCTAAGGCAATGCATAATTGCAATGGAAATATATGGATCTTTACTAACCATGGGTTTGATGTGACAGTGGTGAGTGATTCTCAACAACAACTCACAATTTTGTTACAAAGTCAATCTCTTAACAGCAACATATATGCTACTATAGTGTATGCTAAGTGTGATGCTTCTAGGAGGATGGAGTTGTGGGATGACATTTACTCATTAGCCAATGGAATGAGTAGTCCGTGGCTAATTGGTGGTGATTTTAATGTAGTGCTAAGTGGAGAAGAGAAAATAGGAGGTCTTCCGGTGGTAGATTCTGATCATGAAGATTTCAGAACTTGTATCGAGTCATGTGAGCTTGCACAAGTGCATTTCAAGGGTAGTCCATTTACTTGGTGGAATGGTAGGTCAGGCAGTGATTGCATTTTTGAAAGGCTTGATAGAATCTTGTTGAATTTTGAAATGCAAAATATCTTTCCTCATTTTGAGGTAGATCATTTACCTAGAACAGGGTCGGATCATGCCCCTTTGGTACTCTCTTGTGAAGATAGAAGGATCAGATTTAGGAAACCATTTAGGTTTCTTAAATTTTGGACAGAACATACATCTTTCAAGGATGTGATTAGGCAACAATGGGATACTGATTGCTCTTTTAATTCATTTTTGAACTTTAAGCTAAAGATCAAAAAGGTTAAGACTGCCCTAACTTCCTGGAGTAGGGAGACGTTTGGTGACATTTTTCAACAACTTATCATTAGAGAGGAAATAGCGAGAATTAAAGAGAAGTTATTTGAAGAGGATCCTTCTAGTGAGCATAGATCTGTCATGCAAAGAGCAAAAGCGGAGTATAATAAGTATCTACATTTTGAAGAAGTTTATTGGCAACAAAAAGCTGGATATGAGTGGTTTGTTAATGGTGATAGAAATACCAAATTCTTTCAGAGTTTGGTGAAAGGTAGGAGGCAGAAGCTTAAAGTGAATAGAATTCAAAATTCACAGGGTGTCTGGCTAGAGGAGGAAGGAGAGATTTCTTCAGAAGCAGTAGATCATTTTCAAAAGCAATTCACGCAAGAAAGAGATGCTACAAGCTTTTCTTTATTATCTCATATTCCTGAGTTGATTAGTGCAGAGGATAATATTTTGTTGAGTGGGAGTCCTGATAGTGAAGAGGTTAAACGTGCAGTGTTCAAGCTTAATGGGGATAGTGCTAGTGGCCCTGATGGACTCACTGGTACATTCTACCAAGTCTGCTGGGATATTATTGGGTCAGATATTGTAAGAATGGTGAAAGATTTTTTTGTTGGGAACACTCTTCCAAAGTCTATTACTCATACTAATTTGATTGTCATACTTAAAAATGTTGGGAACACTCTTCCAAAGTCTATTACTCATACTAATTTGATTCTCATACCTAAAAAGGATAACATACAAACCTTCTCAGATATGAGACCTGTTAGCCTGAGTAACTTCATAAACAAGATTCTGTCAAGAATTGTGCATGACAGACTAGAATGCATGTTACCAAAGTTGATATCTTCTAATCAATCAGGTTTTGTCAAAGGAAGGAGCATTATTGAGAATGTTCTTCTTACACAAGAGGTGATTACAAATATTACCAAAAGAGGAAAACCTGCAAATGTGGTCATTAAGCTGGATATGGCTAAAGCTTATGATAGAGTTTCTTGGTTTTTCTTGATGAAGGTGTTAAAGAAGATGGGTTTTTCTAATACTCTGGTTGATATAATTTGGAGGCTGATCTCTAACAACTATTACTCAGTTTTGCTCAATGGGCAATCTCATGGTTTTTTTCATTCTACAAGGGGAATGAAGCAGGGAGATCCTCTCTCTCCTGCTCTTTTTATTATATCATCAGAGGTTCTTACTAGGGCTCTCAACTCTCTATTTGATGATCCCCGATATGTTGGATATGGGATGCCAAAGTGGAGTGTTAATCTGAATCATCTTTCTTATGCTGATGACACCATTATCTTTGCTTCTTCTCATTCATATTCTTTGGAAAAAATTTTGGTTACTTTGCAGGAATATGAGAAGCAATCAGGACAGAAGGTGAATAAAGAAAAGAGTTTCTTTTATTTACATCAAAATGTGGCTGCAGGGATCGCTCAACAAGTGGAGCATAGCACAGGCATGAGGAAGGGAGTATTCCCAATGAAATATTTAGGATGTCCCATCACTCATGGTAGGAAAAGGAAAGAACATTATTCAGAATTGTTGAACAGAGTGAAAGGTAGAATTCAAGCATGGAAAGGAAAGATGCTATCTTATGGCGGTAAAGAGGTTCTTCTATCTAGTGTTCTTCAAAGCACTCCCATTTATACCTTATCTGCTATAACCCCTCCTATGTGTGTGATTAAGGAACTTCATAGGATTTTTGCTAGATTTTTTTGGAGTAACAAGGAAACAGGAAGGAGCAAGCATTGGTCTGCGTGGAATAAAGTTTGTTTTCCAAAGCAGGAAGGTGGACTTGGTTTCAGATCTATGTTTGATGTCTCTCAGGCCATGTATGCTAAGTTGTGGTGGAGGTTTAGGACACAAAATAATTTGTGGTCCAATTTCCTTTGGAATAAATATTGCAAGAAGCAAATTCCTACTCTTGTTGAATGGAAAGGGGGATCTCAAATCTGGAAACATATGCTAGAGAACAGGGAGATTATCGAGCAGCACTTATGGTGGGAACCAAAGGGGGGTACTTCTACTATATGGTATGACAATTGGTCTACATTGGGACCTCTTCACCTACTTCCTTTAGAGAGTCAAACATGCCATCCTATGAGAGATATTGAAGAATTTCTAACAACTGATGGCTGGGACTTTGAAAATATAAAGAATTATGTTCCAGAGTATGTGGTGAATCATGTCACACTGAATTTGTGTAATGTTAAGGTAAGTGGACAAAGTGATAAACCGTGGTGGACTAAAACTAGCACTGGAAAATTCAGTGTTAAAAGCGCTTGGGAATTGTTGAGGCAAAGAGAGGATATCAATGATGATTTTAATCTTTTATGGATGAAAGGATTACCTTTTAAATTCTCCTTTCTTACTTGGAGAATTTGGCAAGGTAAGGTTCCTGTAGCTGTTGTCATGCATTCATGGAATCATAATATTTCTCAATTGTGCAGATGTTGTTCTATCCCGGAGAGAGAAACAATTGAGCATTTATTTCTAAAAGGTGAAATTGCATCTATTGTATGGAATTATTTTGGTAGAGCAGCAGGATTGACTGGATCATTTGTTCAACTGAAGCAGTCAGTGAAAAAATGGTGGGGTGCAAGTGGAAATACAAGATTAAATGTGGTATTTCAAGCTGCACCTATTGTGATTCTATGGTTTCTATGGAAAAGGAGAAATACTATCCTTCATGGAGGTTCTTATTCAGTTGGTAAAGTTAAATGGGAGATCACTGACATTATTTTGAAATTACTCAAAGAGAGATTTAATTGGGACTTCGGTTCCAATAATTGGCCATTGTTAATAGCATCTCTAGAGGGATACAAAGCTAATCACATCAGTAAGATTGTTAGATGGTTCCCTCCTCCTACTGGTTGGCTAAAATGTAACATGAATGGGGCTTCTAAAGGGAATCCTGGACCTAGCTCTGCAGCGTTTTGCATTAGAGATTAGAATGGGAATTTTCTGGCTGCTAAAGGAGTTAAAATGATTGATTCTACTAATTTAGTGGCAGAAGCAAGAGCTATTAGAGAGGGATTGATGTTTTGTAAAGAGAATAGATTGACTAACGTACTGATAGAGACAGACTCTCTAGCAATGGTTAATATCATAGAAGGGAGGTGGGAGATTCCTTGGAGTTTGAGTTTGGAGGTAAACACTATCAATGAGCAAATGAGGATTGTATCAGCAAGAGTACAACTTTCCCTCCGGGAAGGAAATACTCTTGCTGATTTTTTTACTAACTTGGTTTTTATTTTTGCAGGTGGATTTCAATATAATCAATTCCAGGAACTTCCAAGTGAAGTCAAAAGAATCATTAACCTAGACAAAGTTGGCACTCCTCATATAAGAAGAAGATCCACAGATTAACTAGAAATCATCAAACTCTTAATTATATCAAAGAAAGGTGAAAGTAAACAGTAGTCACTTCTCTAGAAGGCAAATAACAAAGTCTGAAGAAATTTCATATGGTTATAGCATCATGCACCTGGTGAGAGCTTTGGGGTGTCCTTTTGATGCTAAATCAAGACTTGGTTGGGTAAATCTAGTAAGTTGCTATTGTCTTAAAGACATTTCTTCTTCACCTGTATCAATTGTACAGAATATATTAGATCTTAATTTAGAGGTTTTTGCTTAGAATTTAATTTTTAGATGACGGTATTAATTAATCTCTTTTGAGATTTGACCCATCAAAATCTAGATAAAGGGACAAAATCTAGATCTTGAGATCATATTTCAAGTTCATAGTAATGGAGAAGAGAGCTTTGGTTCTTAAACATAATTGGGGTTATCGATGGAAATGTAGAGGCGATAGGGGTCGCTTACCGCAAAGATGGAAACAGTAACCATGCCCCAAGAGGCTATGCGTCGTGCAAGTTCAAGTTTCTTGGACGTCAAAAAGTTGGAAATGGAGAGGCAATAGGGGTCACTTACTGTGTTTTGATGAATTTGACATGCTTTTTCCAAGCTCGAGCTTGGATTTTCCTCTTCACTAAGGTATGATGAAGTCGAAATGAATGTACGGATTCAAGAGGTCAACTACAACAACAAATAAACAAGCTTATCAACGGAAAAAAGACGAAGTGGAAAGGTTAGTTTTTCACCTGTTTTTTCGTCTATGATTGGAGCAGTTTCGCCTCTTGAAGAACAAGATTTCGGACGAGTTAGAGGTGAAATGGTCGATTGATAGGTGGAGATGTGGATGAAGTTTTGAAGAGGACAATTCTTCACTTTCCTCTTTCCACTTTTAGTTCTGTCCAGATTTTAATTCTTTTCCTTTCTAATTTCTCTTTATTTGTTTGTTTATTGTTTTCTTTATTTCCTTCCTTTATTGATTGGGCCTGCTGATTTGGGCCTGATCATTTGATGTACATTGCTTTTATTTTGATTAATAAAATCTGGCCCTTTGGCCTTTTAGTTAAAAAAAAAAAAAATATTTTTTACATATCTTTTACATTTTAGGATCATTACCACTAAAAGACTACGCATTACCTACCGAATCAACCTACCTTTCTCTGTTTTTTATTCACATTTTCTGTTTGTTTTATTCACATTTTAATTTATTCTTTTCTTAAAATTATTAAATTTTTGTTTTAAATTCAAAACAATAGATCCCTTCATTAAAAACCTACACACCCACTTAAATTCATTCAAAATCTAACACTGTGTCAAGTCAAACGATGTCATAAAATGCGACAAGGGGGAATATTATTATTATTATAAAATAGGAGCTAATATCTCATATTTTAATTTACTCATGGTTTTCTCTTTAACTTCACTTCCCTCTACATAAATATACTTCCTCTTACATAAATCATACCATATATGGATATTTTTACGTTCTTTTCATTGATCCTTAACTTGTTGCAGCTCAAATACGACGGGACCAATAACATGTTTCAACAACATCCCATAATAGCTAGTAATTTCTTTTATAATGTATTGTTTTCTACGTTGGTTCGAGTTGAAATACCCCGGGCATTATGAAAACTATTCTTATGGCCTCGGTTCTTTTTCCATGGGATGATTTTTTTCTTGTTGAACCGGGTATTTAATGTTGATTTTAGGGTTTCCTTGAGTCCTTAATTTTGCTATTCTTGTATTTTGGGGTTAAAAAGGATAAGGTTTTTCTGGGGTTGGGGTTGGGGTTGGGGTTGTGTGTGTAATCTTTAGGGCAAACCACATAAATCCTACTAGTTTAGGTCTTAATTATTAAGATTCTCAATAGTTTCAAATATTACTTCATGTACCATGTTTTATGCTAGGATACATGAGTCTGAATCCATGAGATACATGCAGTATCTGTCGAATTTTAAAATTGAGATACAAAATTTATTTATTTAAATTAATTAGTTGGCACTGATTTCCTTATCTAATTATGTGTATCTAAATATGGAATATACAAAAAGATGAAGCATATACATCTAATTATGTGTATCTAAATATGGAATATACAAAAAGATGAAGCATATACATCTAATTATGTGTATTTAAATTTCATACGTTATATCCAAAAACATGTATCTCGAATACATAATAAGCATATACATTTAATTATGTGTATCTAAATATGAAATGTAGTTGAATCACATGAATTTAGGAACAAATCACGACTGTAGAGTATCTGTCGTATCATTAATATCATCGTGTTGTTAAAAATCATGTATCCGAAATTTAATGGTGGATACATATACATGGTCAGACACCCCATTACTAAAAATACAACTCAGATCTTAATTAAGATTACTACTTATTGGATACACATGTTTCAAGGGCTATATCAAAGTAATATTGGTACTACCAAATTCATGTCACGGTAACCAAAGAAAGCCTTAGAAGAACACCAGCAAACAAAAACTCTTTACAATACTCTCTTTGATCCTTTTGCGTTGTGGCATAACATAATCAAAACTAAGATCCATTTCTTCCGGAGACAAACAATCAAGACACACTCTGAATTAAAGTTTTTTCTGTAGCAGTTACTTTGATTTGATCTAGTTATAAATGAACAATACAGAATAATATTTGGGTTCAGGAGAATTTGTGGGCCATGGTGATGATATCTTGAGAAGAAGAGAGTAAATTAACTATTGTTGGAATGAAATTGTACTATGAAATTCCTGAATCATAAAGAAGGAGACATAATTGAGTGATAAATATGGGAGGGGAGAATTAAGAGATAGTGGTTGATTTGGAGTGAAAGAGTTAATTAAGCAGATAATTAATCAATCCTAGTTTTAAGGTATGTGGGTATCTAATAATCTGATTGTATCTTCAAATGATATATTAATATATGGTATAAAATTTTAAAAGTGGTAATATATGTAATTGTTTGAAAGTAAAGATAATATTAGTATATATAGTAGTGATGTATGTCTAATAAGGTAGTTTATCCTAATCTTTATATGTAACTTTCCTAATACATTATATTTTTATTAAATTGGTCTAAACTCTTGTTTGATATGTGTATGTTTTAAATGGAGTAATTGTTAGTAGTACAGAAATGGAACGTATTTCCAAATGCCATAACTAGACCTAGAGCCGTCAATATGGGCTAGGCCTGTTGGGCCGGCCTGGCCTAATCCGGGATTTAATAGGGTTGGGCTAAAATTTTTGGAGACCATTTAAAAAAAAGGTTTTTTAGCCCGGCCTGAATAAGCCTGCTGATTTGTGGGGCTTGAGGAATATAGGTAGGGCCGGCCCGTGGGCAAATACAAATTAATTAAAAAATATAATATAATATTAAAATTTAAAATTAAAGAGATCCAAACTCAAAATCTATTTAAAGT
>NW_006239195.1:167330-204817 GCF_000226075.1 Solanum tuberosum | reverse complement strand
ATGATAATATTTTTAAATTATAATTTATAATTTAATTTAATAATTATAAAAAAATATATAACTTTTAAAAAAGTGGGCTGGCCCGGCAAGCCTGTAGCCCACGTACTTGTGGGTTGGGCCGACCGTTTTTTGGCCCACACAAAAAATGGGCTAGCCTGACCTGGCCTGACCCGTAAAATGTCAAAGCCTGTATGGGTTAGCCCGGATGGAGTGGGCTAGCCCATATTAACAGCTCTAACTAGACCTATATAGGGCAAGAGCCAAGAACAAATTTACTTCCTTTTTAATACTGCTTTTGGGGTTTCATAGATTTAAAAAAGAAAAAAAAAGATATATAGAATTGAAGTTGGACTTCTTTATTTGACTATTTGTATACTTAAATCAAGAAAAAAAAAAAGTTAATTCAACTTATGTCCTTATCAAGAAAAATCAACGCATGTTACGTTGAATAATAATAAAAAAAGATGTAGTATTAAGCACGTGTTCATCGCCACATATATATATATATATATACCACGAAGCCACATTTTGTTTCTTGTTCATGAAGCTATATAATTTCTTAGTGAGGGGTTCGAATAAATTCCCTTCCACCCACCTAAATCTGCGGCAGGATCCATTCCTATCAAATTGATTTTTTTAATTAATTATTTACCAGTATGTAAAAACTTTCCCAATAGATGAAGAATGGACAACTAGCGGCCACCAAAACAGTGGTAGAGGCGGAGCCAAGATTAAAAGTTTGGGGGGTTCACTGAATCGTTAATCAATTTTTGTTAGAGGTTCACCGTTCACAGAAATATACATATATATTTAATTAATTTTCTAATACAAATACAGAGTCTACGAAAAAGCTAATGGATTCGTCCAAACCCACGAACCCCCACCTAGCTCCACCTCTGATAATTATGTTTAAATAATATTTAAAATATAATTTGAAAACATTTTCATAACATGACAAAATAAATTATTATTTATACAAATATAAATATGGACCCCTTAATATCATTTGTTAGGTTTTGACAAACAAACATACGTGTTTCTACTCTTGACTGATATCATGTCATAATTTGACAAATTAGTCTTAAAAGTGTATACACAAGTCATTTCTTGAAAGTGTTTCAGTACAACTGAAGTTTCTTTTATTAAATTAATTATAATAAATAATAAACTTCACAAGTATGTGTAACTTTACTGTATAATGCTAGTGTCGGCATACATTTTGGTGAAACTTGAAAAAGACAAGTTTTCAAACTTTTGTTGATTTTTTTTTATTTTTTTTTTGCAACTTAATGAGTTTTCTTTGATTTTATTTATTTATAAGCAGAAGTGTGCGGAGCCTAAATTTGAGGTTTATAAGTTCAAATATGAGTAACAAATGATTGTCGACTCGGATATAGGTGGGTTGAAAATGAGTTGAATGTAAACGTATGAGATATATGACCCGTTCATATTTCAATATCTGATTCATTCATATTGAAAATTTTGACTTTGAAATTAGTGTAAAGAAATGACAGCTCCTACATCCTTAATCAGAGGTCTCGGGTTCAAGCCACCTAAGTACGGAGTCGTCTTTGTTAGTGAATGTTTTACTCCCAATGTGGGACTTACTGGCGCGAATTCAAATTTAGTTGGGCTCCAATGTAGGTAGTGGACCCCGAATGGAAAACCAAAAAAAAAAGATGAGCCCACTTTACTAGGCTCAATGTCATTTGATCCTAGAGGCTCAGTTTGGTGTCACATGTCAAATGACGTGACATGCCAAGTCATTAAGATCACCATATTCAAGAACAAGCTCAAAAGTGTATAAGTCAAGATCATGACTACAAGATTTAAAATCAAGCTCAAATGCTCTTGAATTTTAGTACAAGTACTTAAGATCAAGTTCATCAAATCAACAAATCAAGATCAAGCTCAAAAGTTCTTGAATCAAAGTACAAGCCAAGAACAAGTTTAAGATTTAAGATTAAGCTCAAGAGTTCTTGAATTTATATTCGAAAAGAAGAATCATATATAGATTGTAATGCTCATATTTTGAAATCAAATAATATGATTGTTACAATATTTTTTAAGCTTCATTATTATTTTCGCGACGCAATATATTTCAGGCTTTAAGTAATTTATCCGTTTTGATTAGATAAAAAAATAAGTGATCCTTTACGTATTTTAATTTTAAAAAAGTGGCCTTTTAATATCATATTCAAATAAACAATCCCTAATTGCTTAAGCCTTCAATCGATTTAGTTTTGACTTGGATTTGTACATAATTTTCCTATGGATTTGGTAGAAGTATGGTATGTGAATCGACCTGGTAAGTGTTTGAACATGTGATTTTATTTTTTGATTAGAAATTATAAGATAAAAGTAGTGCCTGAATATGTAATTTCATTTCATGAGATGAAATATCAAATTCTTTAAAAAGTATGATAATTTCATATTTTTCAAATACAAAAATTGACCCATAAGTTTATATTTTGTAAATAAAAAAATCATCAATATTTTATATCTACATTTTTTTTTGTGAATAAACCAAAGGAATGATGAAATATTCACATAATATGGACATGATGAAATAATTATTAATAATATTTGACCATGTTCAATTCTATTAAAGAATAATATACGACAACTCATGCTCAATTTTTCTTTTTTTATTGAACTAAAATTCAATCAATAAATAGTACTAATATTTTTTTAAGAATAACTTTGTGATAATGTATTATACTTTTGTTATGAATAATAATTAAGATAATCTTGATAGTTTTAACAACTTATGAATTTTCTTTTTATGTTTATGAACAAAAATACAACTTAAAAATTCAAATTATATGTCCAAACAAAACTTTAACTTCAGTTATTTTATATCATGATCTCATCTCATCATACCAAACATACCTTATTAGTAGTATTAGATATTGAAAATGATTTAGAAATAAATAATTAATGCTAAGGTAAAATATGAAAAATAAATTCTTCTTTCTTTCCTTTTAAATTTCGTACAAAATCAAATAACATCACATAAATTAAAACGAAGTTATATTAAAAAGAAAAAAAAATACAAAAAACTTTTTTTAAAAATAATTAATATAGAAAAAAGTACAAATTGACAACTGGTACTAACTACCAAACAGACAATTATGAAAGAAAAAAAAGGTCACCTTTCCTTTCCCTTTCCCTTTTGTTTTCTTCTTTCCAAATTCATTTTCTCCTCAATTTCCTTCCTTACACAATTCAGCCTTTATTTGTTTTGCTCTGCCGTTCGTTTAGCATTATATTTTTTTAAAAAGGTATGTTATAGTACTCCTTATCTCGTAATTTACTTGACACAGTTCGGATTGTTAAATATTTTAATTTTGATTGTAAATTCGGGCGTGGAATCTTTTATGATTGACCCTTTGTTTGATAATTTCAGATTCCAGTGATCTTATATTTTATTTTTGTATGAATGTTAATGAACCAATTTGCTATTGTTACTTGCTTCAGGTCCTTGGATTCAGAAATCAGTATAAAGATTTGATTTTTGATTTTGTGGAGAAACAGGGCCAAACCCCATTTCAATTCTTGGGGATTTGCCTTCTTGTTTTCACTTAAAAAGAGGATCTTTATAAGATTTCAGAGGTTTGTAGTATTAGTTTGGCACAATTTTTGTACTTAAGAAGCTGGAGGTAGCATTAGTCTGGCCAGAATTGTCTTTTTATTTTATCTTTTACCTTTCATTTTATGTCTGCTTACACTTTACCCTTTTCGAACCTCACTTGTGTGATTACACGGGGTATGTTAATGTTGTTGTTACCTCTTATTTGATTATATATATATATCTAGTTGTTTTCTTTTTTTAAAAAAACATTATGCTACTAGAATCTGCCGGTAGTTTCTTATCCTTCGATTTCTGTTACTATCTAATGTCACTTGTAGTTTGACTATCACACTATTCTATTGTAGTTGTTGTTCCTTTTTATTTTCATGTTTTGCTTTGTCAATACTCTCTATAGTATCTGCTTTGATATGCTTTTCCTTGAGCGGAGGTCTATACGAAACAACTTCTCTATCTCCCAAGGTTGGGGTAAGGTTTACATACTATACCTTTCCCAGGCTCTACTTGTGGGATTACGTATGTTGTTGTATGCCAGTGGAATATATATAGAAGGCATAATACATAAATGAATATTCAAACTTGGCCTACTCACAAGTAACCACTCCAACTTTGAGAATGCGTCCTTCCTTATTTTCTCCATTCTTTTGGTTTGTTTGTGTCATTTTGTTTCAAATGATTTGGTTTCTTACGACAATACAAATATGTGAAGTGGAAACTTCTTAATTATTGGATGATTAGTTCCTGTCTCTGTTAACAGAAACTGATTAGAATTGGTTCTCAACAATTATTCTTATGATTTATCTTGTCTGTCTGCCTTTATGGCTTTTCTTTCTAAAAGTTACTTGTTTATTGGTAATCTGTGATAGAGGGGAGTTCAACCCAAATAATCGGTTGTTAAACAGAGAGAAATAACTGTGAACTGATAGATATCTACATTAACAATGTATTCCTATATGTCCTTTCACCTTAGCACTAGGACGTTTAGCTTAAATTAGTTTTTGTTTCTGCCTTGTAAATGGCCGGTTTCCTAGAGTATTGCCTTTGTCCGTGGTTGAGTATATTATACTTCACCTCAGTAAAGTACCTGACATTTTGTTTAAACTTACATTCACAGATCTCCCTGTTTGAGTCTTGGAGCATATTGGAGGTATGAGATGGACTTTTTAGGCTGCCTAAGGGACTGAAATAGATATGCAGAAGTATCTCTTCTTTTAGCAACAGGATGAAGATTAGGAAATTTTTGCGGAAAATAATTGCTATTCTGTTGTTCAGAATAGACTGGAAGAAGCTGGTTTTCATTGGTGCTATTCTGACAGTGTTTAGGATAATGTTTCAAATTTCTACACTTCCTTATCCTCTTACAGAATGGATTCTCTTCCCACCATCGGATATTTCGTCTTCCCGAAATTTGAATGATGAAAAGAACTTAAGGGAGCTTCCAGCGAGTCAAGATATCCGGTTTAACCTTAGTCAGCATGCCCCCCTAGTTGTTTCACTCAACGCTACAGCTAGACTGAGCGAAACACAGCAAGTTCTGGAAAGACGAGAGCAAGTTTCGAGACAGCGGAAAAGTAGGAAGCATGTGAATGCAGTAGATAAAGTTATTTTCTCTTCTTCACCTGTTAGAAACATGTCCAACCATATGCTGGTAAGTTTTTCATTGTGCTTATATTCCTTAAGAATATTACTGAATTCTTTGCCTTCTTACTGTCTTTTTTTCACTTGTATTAATATTCCAGAGATACATAGCATCTTTGACTCCAGATGAGGCACTTGCATATGCCAAACAAGAGATTGAGAATGCCCCACTGGTTACGGATGATCAGGACTTGTATACTCCTTTATTCAGGAATGTATCCGTATTTAAGAGGTAGGTATTTGATTATATTTGCTTAGATAGCTTATTTTTCAGATGATTTATGATGATATCCTCTGATGAAGAATCGTATTTATTATGCTTTATAAGAAAAAAAGAAGAAGAGTCTTATTTATTATGATTATCACTTGATTCAGTTAGATCTTATCCTAGATAAAAGACTAGACTTTTCTTCACTAAACAACCATTGGCTATTGAAGCCTTTTCTATCATGGATATCTTTGTCATTTTGTGTTTCAAAATTAGCTTTTTCTTTAAACACAATTAGGTTGACATTCCAGGAGCTATGAGTTGATGGAACTTATACTCAAAGTTTACATTTACAAAGAAGGGAAAAGGCCGATTTTTCATCAACCTTATCTTAGAGGAATTTATTCATCCGAGGGATGGTTCATGAAGCTGATGGAGGATAGTCGCCAGTTTGTGACAAGGGATCCACAAAAGGCTCACCTGTTCTATCTGCCATATAGCGCACGTCAGTTACAAAAGGCACGATATGTGGTGAACTCACATGATCTTAAGCCGTTATCAGTGTTCCTGCGGAACTACGTGAACATGCTAGCTTCAAAGTATCCTTTCTGGAACCGCACACGTGGGTCAGATCACTTTCTTGTTGCTTGCCATGATTGGGTATGCATCTGTATCGATATTGTCTGCTAAACTATGTATTTCTTTCATGAGCATTCTTCTTTGGACATAAACTTTTAAATTTGCTTTTACGCCTGGGGAATTGGACTTCCTTAAATACAAGAAAAGAGTAGACTTATCTAGTCGTAAGAGCACATCATGTGATGTGTGGATTAGACACATATCAAGGAATCGAACCTTGTCACAATCAAAAACCTAGTATTTAAGTGGAGTAGGGTAGATGAACGTATCTATTATTATTCATAGAGTTTCGAACCGTACAACAATGACCTTCGGACTGGTAGGGGTGGTTATAGAAGAAGAATTTTCCTGCATAAGAAACTACTCTCTCTGCCCCAATTTATGACACTCTTCCCTTTTTCGTCTGTCCCAAAAAGTATGTCACCTTTCTATATTTATAAACAATATAACTGTAAAATTCTCATTTTACCTTTTGTGAGATGATTTATAGTCGCACAAATATCTATGGCTTGTTTTAGACCACAAGTTTCATAAGTCGTTTTTTTCCTTAAAAACTTCGTGTCAGTCAAATAAAACCACATAGAAAATGGAATGGAGGGAGTATATGGTACAAATAAGAAAACATTTTTTTGCAATTATCATGTGTTGAACTCTTTTCTGGTTATGCATTTTCAATTGATGAGTATTTTTCGTTTTCTTACTATTCTATGTTTTAACAAATTCTTACAGGGACCTTATACTCTAAAGGATCATGAGGAGCTGAGTAGAAACACTATAAAAGCTCTCTGCAATGCAGATATATCTGAAGGAATATTTGTTTCTGGGAAGGACGTTTCCCTTCCCGAGACCACTATTAGGAATCCCAGGAGGCCTCTTAGAAACCTCGGTGGAAAAAGAGTGTCACAGCGCCCGATTCTTGCCTTTTTTGCTGGAAATATGCATGGTCCAGTACGTCCCAAACTTCTCAAATATTGGAGGGACAAAGATGAATCCATAAGAATTTACGGGCCTCTTCCCCATAGAGTCTCAAAAGTTATGTCTTATCCTGAACACATGAAATCAAGCAAGTACTGCCTTTGTCCGATGGGTTATGAAGTGAACAGCCCGAGGATTGTCGAGGCAATATATTATGAGTGTGTTCCGGTTATCATCGCTGATAATTTTGCGCTTCCATTCAGCGAAGTACTTAACTGGACTGCTTTTTCTGTGGTTGTCTCTGAGAAAGATATTCCTAGGCTAAAGGAGATTTTATTAAGTATACCTCTGAGACGTTACCAGGTCATGCAAAATAATGTCAAGATGTTGCAGAAGCATTTTATTTGGAACTCAAAACCGACTAGATATGATCTGTTCCATATGATTTTGCATTCAATTTGGGTTAGCAGGCTCAACCAACTTCAAGTATCGCAGATATCATAATTCCTCGAGTTCTAGTTGTTCCAACTTGATGGTTTGTGAGCTTATCAATTCGGATGTTGATATGCAAAACTTTTCAATAGCTGCAACCGGTTCAGTTCTCCTAACATGTGCACTTGTAATGATCTCTTCGAATGCTCCTTCCACACTTGGCTAGAAAAAAAAAAAAACTAGCTGGCTGTAGAAGGTTGCCATTCTATAAAGGAGTTTAATCAGAGAGATTACATCCATTCCATGAACCGATTAAGCAATTTCTGATAGCAGAAACTACTTTTGTACTTTGACAGAAAGAGTTGGCTGCAGAAGACTAACTCAGATAATGCAGTCCATGTACCAAGTCAAAAGTCCTGGCAGATTTTCTCTTATTTATAGTTCAAAGGCAAAAAGAACGCTGTTTAAGCTCATGTGTATGATCTTTTTGCAAGTAACAGGATTACTTGAGAAAGAAAGAGGAACGAGGGAGAGAGAATGGAGAAGATCAGAGTAATACTTCAATCTGATCAAGATAATGGAACATTTTCCACATTCGACTACACTCCTTTGTCGTGGATGTTATGTCTTCATAGATGAGTTGTGACTGAGAGTTAAACTGAGCTTTGACAGTTGATACCGATCGGTACATGCCAACATTCTGTGTGTGACCAGTGGTGATAAAATAGAGCCGGAGAATGAGTATGATCTTAGTTTATCGATGCATTAATTTTCTCTCTTTGCTTGTGTATGCATAGTTCGAGTCAAAAACAGTGGGTTCAGTTGAACTCATTCATGTATCATGTAACAAAACTGTATAGAATATATACTACATATACTAGTTACAAATAAACAAGATGATAACACAATAGAATCGAAACAAGAAATTACTCCATGTACAATGAAGCAATCAAAATATAAGAATCAGAAAACACAACCAGTACAAACAAGGAACAGTTACATCACAGCAAACTCGACCGATCAACTTTAGGTCAAAATTCTGTCGTTCTGGTGCAAGAAGTTCCTTCCTCTGCCTTTTTAGTTTCCTGAATGAAGCAACAAAAAGTGAACCTCTAGTTAACATTTGAATGATACATTTATGCTAGTGTTATTAACATAAATGCCAAAATCTGAAAGTTAATTGGTATATCACCTGTCATCAGTTTTACTTCTTTAGGAAACAATGCTCTAAATTTGACTTGAAGTTGATGTCATCCCATTCCAGTAGGTTCCACCATTCTGTTGTTCCTTTTATTAGCCTGATCTTATTGGAGGTTTGAATAGAGAAAGGCAATTTCGTTATTTCATAGCAATTGATAAGCTTAAGTTCCTCTATGTGATCCCACGGCTCCCTCAGTGTTCTTAATTTTGGTAATTCTTTCAACCGTAACTTTCGGACTCTCGGAATTTCTGAGCTAAAATGTGTCCATTGCACCAGTAACTCTGTCAGCCGATGACAAAAGGCAACTGATACTTCTTCCAAGTGCTTAGGTACAGAAAAATATCCACCAACAATAAAAAGACATGTTAGATTACGACAAGAGGATATTTCCATTTGACGTAATCCATAAAATCTTAGCCCCAGAAGTTGACCGAAATCAGAGACACTCTTTAAATTATGTACAGAAAAGAGACTGAGATGTTCCAGATTTGGCAAAGGATCATCAAACTGTTCATTTCCTTCTTCTGCTGGTGTGAAATCACAAGAACAACTCTCTATGTGTAGTGATTTTAATCTATCAAAACTGTTGTTCGCGATCAACTTCCTGAGACCCCCACATTTTAACAAGTGCAAATGTGAAGCAAAATGTAACATGCCTGAGAGCTCTCCGTTACTGAAAGTTTCACAATGGGAGATGCTTATCATCTTTATTGACTTGTTGAATGGTATTGACTTTGAAGTTTCCCCAATTTCAATGTGAAATCTTTTCATCCAGGTGTGGTCTCTAATGAGAATTGATGAGTTATCCAAATTAATGAAAAGACTGGTCAGATTGTGTAGAGAGGATATCTCATCAAAAGATGTTGGTACAAGAAGAGTCACTCTATTCTTTCTCATCATCCAATCTACATCTCTCGTTTTAGTCGGCAGCATATTTAAGATTTCAATTCTAGGTAATTTGAGGAAAAATCCATGGATGATGCTCTCCTCCAAATAATCTACAGGCAGATTTAATAGCCTCAGATTCGTCAACTTATCCATTCCTTGAGGCAGACAACATAACCTTGTATTATCACAATCAAACAATTCCAAATTGAAAAGGTTACCAATAGGTGGTAACTCTTTCAAGTCATAGCAATTTCGTAGTATTAGAGCACGTAGTTGACACAAAGTATCGATGGAACAAGGCATATCTCTAATACCAGTTTCACTCAGGTTCAGAACTCTTAGGGCTGGAAATGCCAAAAAGAATTCATGGGGAATTTCGCTAAGGAGATCATTGTCTTGCAATAGTAAACTTGTTGTCTCTGGGCATTCTCTGAAGTTATCAGGTAGACTTTGAATTTCTTTGCTTAGGAGAGATATTCTCTTCACAGAAGCTGACATTTCGATATGTGAAATGTCAGTTAACCCGAAGGAATTATCTATCCATATAGCAACATCACGAACCACATCATGCATCTTCACACAATCCGTCTTATGGGCTTCTTCTACCAAGCAAGCATCTTTTAGACTATCAATAATTGTGATTCCCCTGTTGTAAGCTTCTTCATATGTGTCATGTACACCAAGGAACCCCTCTGCCCACCAACACTTTATGAGATCTTCTGTTGAAATAGCTGCTGGATATAAGGAGCAATACAAGAAACAACTTCGAATGTCACCTCTCTTATTCTTCACATGTTTGCTTCTTTGCTTAGAGTATAATTCATTATCCTGAGATTCTAAAGAATCAAAACTCCACTTGATGACCTCGTAAACCTTATCTGTAACATCTTTGTTATGAGGTTCAGACATTCTAAGTGATTTCAAAGCATCTTCCCAGAGCTCGACCTTTGTCTTCCCTCTCATAGATGTTCCAATAACAGTGATTGCTAATGGTAAACCATCACACTCTCGTGTAATTTCCTTTGCTAATGGTTGAATATCCACCAGGTTGGCAACATCTCCCGCATTTTTGACAAACAGTTGCCAAGATTCATCCTCATCCAATGTGTAAACCTTCATTTCGGTGTCTATTTTCATTTGCTTACAAACAGCCAAAGAACGAGAAGTTATAATGACCTTGCTTCTAGCGGGAGGTTCAGGTTGGGGCACACCTACATCATCCAAATTTATAGCTTCCCAAACATCATCTAGTATGAGAAGGAAACTTTTTTCTTGCTTGAGTCTTTTATAAATTTTGCTGGCATTGCTCTTTACATTTCCCTCCTTATCTACCTTTAGGTTTAATCTACTTGCAATTTGTGTTTGCACGTTTCTTATGTCTATTGGTGGTTTGGGCACTGTAACCCATATCACAACACCAAAAGACAGTTTAAAACTTGACACATCCGTCTTCCGGAGCTTGTTGTTCAGATTATTCACCAATGATGTTTTCCCAACTCCTCCCGTACCCCACACACCGATGATGCATACCTAAAAGGATTTAAAAAATAATTTACCAACAAGTGAAAGATGCAACAATGGACGCATAAAAGAGACTTAGAAAATTTGAGAAACAAGGACATAGGAGGCTTTGATCATTGAACCATAATTTGTTGATCTCATACTATCATATTATCATACTCCGTCGGTTCCTATTTACATGTCGTCCTTACTAAAAATAAATGTTCCTTAATACTTGTCATTTCACAAAATAAATACATAAATGACATCAGTCTTCCTGTTTTACCCTGAGATTTATTAACATTGAAAATATGCATTTCACTAAGATAGAAAAACTAAGTAATTATTTCATTTTCATTGGTAAAGTAATCAATCAAAATAAATTAACTCATGCTCATTAATTGAGAACTTGAATTCAAGAGAACATTAAATAAGGGTACTATGATAAACTTAATCAGTTTCTTAAGGGGCGTAAAAACCTAAAATTGTGATAACTAAATAGGAATGGAGGGAGTATTATATAATTTATATTATTTAGAAGTTAAAAATTTGTCACAAAATTTTATGTTATTTTTATGACTGCTATTTCAATATGATATGTATAAGTGTGTATATGTATGCGTATATTTTGTTCTTTCTCCAGTCTCTTACTCCATGCGTTTAGATATGATATTTTTTAAATTTTAATTAGAGGTGTATTTTATTAAACTAACATTATTAATAATGCTTTGAAACTTTAAATTTGACTACTACTCTATGCAATTATTTAATACTAAGGGTAGAGATAAAACAATATTAAAAAAATCTTTTGATTTCATAAATTGGACAAGTAAATTAAAACAACTATTTTTAGAATGAGGACTAGGTAATATAAACGGCAGAGGTATTCTCTATTGTTTATATAAATAAACAAGTTTTGATTGGTATTGATGGAGTTTAAAATCTAAATAAATGCAATATTTAAAAATTTGACCTAAATTTAATTAATTATTTTATATTTTCTGCATCAAAATATATTTGTATAGTTATTATTCTCTACTATTTTCACTTGTGTAAATAAATATTAGAGTTTTGATTATTATTAATAAAATTAATTTTCTTATTATGCTAATTTACTTCATTATAGAACATCATTAGCTTGTATACTTAACTAGGTAACTTGGCCGCACTATGCGCGATCATAATCTTACATCAAATGTATAAATTAATCTTTTCATAATATTTAAATATAAAAGAGGTTTTAGTTCAAAATTAATTAAATAGATCAAAATTTAGATTTTAGTCCATCTTATATTCACACCGCACCAATTTCTAACAAATAGAATATACTATTACATGAAGGAAGTAAAATCACTTTTTCTTTTTCTGTTAAATATAAATTGATCAATGTCATATAACCAGCCTGAAGATAAACAAAGCTCATTAAAAAAATTATATCGAAAAAAGAGAAGAACATAGTACATCCATAACAAAGTAAAAATAACTGTATTTATATGCCGGAATTATTATATATTTAAAAAGTAGAATTTAGAAAACAAAATGAAAAATAAAGCTGATCATTTTGTGTAATTTACACACTGTATATATGTAATTTTGTGGAATATCGTAGATTGAAGATAGAGAACTGATTTTTAAATTATATACTTTTTAATTTTTTTCTTCACTTATACTTAAAAAAGATAATGAATAACATAACGTTTATAATGTAAAGATAATAAGAAAAAGAACGAAATTCAACCGATAATAATATGATAGTTGAAATGGATTGTAAGATGTATAAAAATAATTTGATAAAATATGGAAATTGTAATGTCTAAAAATATGATGAAGAAGGGAAATGATAATCTTGAATGTGAATCTCCATGAAACTGTAACATCTGACAATTTGAAATAACTATGAAGAGGCTTAGAATTGGAAATTTTCATATTTGGAAAGAATTTGAAAATCTTGAAAATTTGGCCAAGTATGGAAAATAATGAATTTTTGGCCAACTTTGAACAGTTATAACTCCTAGATCAGGATGATCTAGGTGTGGTTCCAGTTATGGTTGCAAAGTTCGTGGATTGGTCTTTCCAACGCCATAAAGTTTGCTCGTTTCCGAGTTCGTATGAGCGAGTTATGCCCTTTGAAAGTTGGGCAGTTGGCAGAAAATCTGTCCGGAAATTTGTAAGGGTCTTTTGGTCTTTTCCCTAGCCTTGTCTTTGGATATATATTAAGGTGTAAGACTTAATTGTGATCAGTTTTTCCCTTTTTAAAAAGAGTAAGGTTTAGGGTTCTTGAGAGAAAGGAGAGAAAGGAGAAGAAGAAGCAAGATTTCGTCAAAAGATCGTCGTGGATATCGTCGGGGGTGATCCCTTTTAGGTATGTGAGTTCATAGTGTTGGGTTGGTTCTTTCCCCCACACGCCAAGCTCGTTTAATTTCGATAAAAGATTGATTGTGTTTGATTGAAGTTGTTGGTTGGAATTATTGAAGTTGTAGTTGTGTTGTGTTGTAGTTCTTGTTGGTTTGGTGTATGTTTCCGGTTTTTGAGTTGAAACTAGTGTATGTTAAGGGTTTTGATGATCCTAAGTGCTTAGGGGTTGAAGCTTTGAATATTGGAAGGGTTAGAGTTGGAGAAAAGGAGGAGAAAAGTCAAGTTTTCGAGGAAAAGGGCTGGGGCGTCGCGCCAGCCAGCGCGCCCCAAGAGGGACTCTGAGGTCCAGCCCCTGGGGCGCCACCCCTACCAGAGCCCCAACCAGACCTCTCTGAAGTTTGAGGTCTAGCGCTCCACGCCTCTCAGAGTGCCAAGCTTTCCCATTCCTTCTCCACTTTCTCATACATGTTGCTAGGTGTTGTACCTATGTTCCCTAGTTGTTTCCAACACCCCAAGGTACGTTTAAACGTCAAGAACTCGTCCATAACACGTGATCAAATACTTTAAATCCATGATTCCAATTCAAGGAGAGTAAGTTTCTAAGTCAAGGGAAGTTAAGAGTTGAGTCTAGAAGTTCAAGAAGGGAGTCAAAGCACGTCTTTAAAGCTTTCAAAGAGTCTTTGTTGAATGTTTAACTTCAAGTTAAGTCAAGTTTCAAGTTAAGTCAAGTTGCAAGATAAGTCAAGAGTTTAAAGTTGTGTTCATTTCTCAAAAGTTATTAGGGAACTATGTATTCCCAAAGAAGTTTCCAAATGTTTTTACATTTGAGTAAGAAAGGAACTATGATTCCAAAAGAGCCTTTGGGCTAGTTTTCAAGAAAAAGGAACATTGTTTCCAAGTGAGCCTTCGGGCAAAGTTTTGAGTAATTATCTCAAATAAAGAAAGATGTGTTTAAAACACTTATGAGCTTAAGTATTTTTGGGAGTAGTCTTGAGCACCGAATTGGGGACACGAGTTCATATAAACTCAACTCTCCATAAGAACCATGCGCCAACATGGGAGTTAACGGGTCATACATTTTAGATGAATCCGTAAGATTAAGCTAGTGGATCCACTTAGTAAAGTTATCTTCCTATATCAACGGCAAGGTATAGGATGGTCCTTGGGCAACGTGAGGTAAAACGTTGTATCACCACTAGGGCTCATGGTGGTGATTGTCGGTTGAAAGAGTCTCCCACTAAAGTTATATTACTTTTATATAAGTAAAGTTGAGTTGTTATTGCTTTATCTTTAACAAGCTAAGTTGTCTACACTATTTTGCAAGCTTTATATATTGCATGTGTCGTATTGCTTTATATATTGAGTTCAGTTATTCATGAGTTGAACAGAGCCAAGGTAAGAGTTCCTTTGTACTCCTTCCAAGTTTAAGTTATGGTTTAGCTTTCCATCTCGCATACTCGTACATTCAATGTACTGATGCCAGTTGGCTTGCATCTTATTATGATGCAAACACAAGTACCCAGGGCCAACATCCGGTTTGCCGTTGATCCAGTTGAGTACTTCAGAGTCAGTGGTGAGCCTCTTTGCATTCCGGAGGACTCGGTTATTTTGTTCCCTCAAGTTTTGTTTTATTAGGATGTCGTAGGGTCTGTCCCAACATCCATCTCAGTATTTTAGAGGCTTCATAGACAGTCAGTCAGTTGGTTTGGAGTCTCTCATCTATGTATATATGTAAATATTCTATTTTGAGACTCGAGTTGCCTTTTGGCCAGATTTTATTTCAGTCAGGTTGTTTTAAAACCTTGCATTGCATTGAGTTTTCCGCTGAGTTAAGAAAGCCAGGCCAAGGGTTCGCTTGGGGGCCAGTAATGGTCTTCGAGTGCCAGCCATGTCCAGGGTGTAGACTCGGGGCGTGACAGAAACTAAATATGAATTTATATAGGCAAAATTGAGGAATACCATAAGACATCATAAACTTACAAATTAATGTTTGGAGGTTATGGACATCAAAATTATGAGAGTCTTGAATATTATTAAAAATAAAAATTAAAGAGGTGTAGGTCATGGATAATTACTCCGTGTAAATAAATTAAATAATAAAGAGAAAAACACTTAAAATATTAAAATATATTATCATTTTATGATTAGAAGTGAGGCTACAAAGAAAAAAAGAATGTGAAGAGCCTTTGTTATACTTTTTTTAGCCTAATTTTCTATACTTTTTTCACTAACAAAATGAAATTGAATTGCACTTTCTATATATAAAAAATAGAAACATGTAATGAAAATCCCGGAAATTGAAGTAAAAAAAATCAACGTGAATATTTTCATTCGTTTGAACTTCGAAGAAAGCAAAACAAATAAAAGAAGAAAAATAATCTAATAACTTCACTTCCATTTTCCTATCTTCCTTATCGGATTTACACTCTCGCTGGAAAATTCACATGACCTTTAATTTCTGTCCTCTTTCTCCTCAATTTGGAAGTCCAAGTTCTTGCTATGTGTAAGATCAAAAGAGAGTCATAGTGTAGTTTTAGTAGTACTTAATATTCTCTTCAATGTTTGTTATTTAACTTGAAATAAGAAACGTTTAGGTGCCTTTTTGGCTCTTTAACTTATATCTCAATAGTTACGTGAGAAAGACTTCAAGAATTAAGAAAAACACTATTTCAAATATGAAATAAAAAGAATAATATTGAGTAAGAGTTTGATGAAATAAAAAAATATAAATTTATGTAGACAAAATGGGAGGAATCTTTAAAGAAAATATAAATAGTTCTATGTGCAAAAATATTTTTGAACCTTTGTTAATAGTTTTATTACACACAGAGTTTCAATAACTAATTTGCATCTAAACAAAAATACATACTTGCAGTAATAAAAAAATATAAAAATTCAAACTAAAGAAGTTACATAGAGAAAACATAAACACACACATCTTCCTTAGGACCACATCATAAGAAAATAAATAAAAATAAGAATAAAGAATCAATGGCCACTTTTTTGAGCTCTTGTGTGACACCCTCTTTGACAAACTAATCAATATTCAAGAGTCTTCTTCATCTTGTCAAGTTAAAGCATGAATTTGACAATATAATAATACTACAAAGAACAATGAAATATAAAGAATAATCATAAGTTGGGATTTCATGAAACAAAAAACTTGTGAATTTATATAGATAAATATAGAGAGATATCATAAAGTATCTTAAAATTTTATAATTTAATGGTTGGAGGTTATGAATATGAAAACTTAAAAGTCATGAAATTAATAATATTATTAAGAATAGAAATTTAATAGATTTAAGTTATGAAAGTGAAACTTAAAAAATTAAATAAAATAAGAAAAAAAGAACAAATAAAGAAAGATAAAAGAAATACATTTATATTATATAAAGATATAAATTTCTTGAATTGAATAAACAAAAAAAAAAGTGAAAAAAGAACCAAGACAGGAAAGACCATTAAAAAAAACAACAATAAAATTAACTATCGGGAATAGTTTGCCGGATTTTTAAAAAAAACCAAATGAAAAGATTTGCAATACTTGATGAGAAATAGAGAAATAATTAGGAAAAGAGACTAATAGCATTAAGGACAAAATAAATTAAATATGGCAATTGATAAAGATATAATTAAATATGATTATCTTTAATATTTTTTAAATTTAGGTGAATTTTTTTTGTATTTTAAAATTAGAAAAAGGTAAAAAAAACTACAAAAAAGATAAATAGGATTGAAGCTCATAGAGAGCGCCAAATCACCGTTTTTACATTTAGCTTTATTATTATATATAGATTAATATTTTTCATCCTTTCATCCAAAAGATAATGTTTATGCTTTTATTAAAAAATTGTTACATGAATACAAAAACTAAATAAAATATATCATGATTATTAAATATCATAATATCATGGGTGAAAATAATCATGATATAACTGCATAAAATAGTAGTAGTCAAATTTAAAGTTTCGAAACATTATTAATAATGCTAATTTAGTAAAATACACATCTAAATAATTTTTTAGAAGGGAGTCATATAAAGAACGGCCAAATAGTATGAAACACATGGAGTAAGAGAGTGGAGAAAGACAAAAAATATACACATATATGCATGTATACACATGTTTAATGCATATATTATTGAAATAACGGTCATAAGAATAATGTTAAATTTTGTGACAGATCATAAAAATATTATTCTACTATAATATTAATAAACTTAAAGAAAAAGTTATAAATACTTGGGTTAAAAAATAGATTCCGAAAGGTTAAATGCCTAGATAACCCTTTGATTGACATGTTTTGTAAGATAAACCTCCAAACTAAGTGACCAAATAGACATTTGAACTTGACAGAAATGCTCTAGCCACTTTAGGTTAACATGGCAAATGGTGTGTTTTACACTAACATTGAGAGAGTGAGTTTCTATCCTTTTTAAATAATAGGTTAGAACAGTCAAGTTGGTTCACTCGATCAAGTTAAGGCATCGGATTCCAGTCACGACTCGACTAAAAAACAGGTTGTGACACTTTTATAATTAATCTGATAATTTTCTACCACCAGATAGTAAAATATTAGAATTAAATCTTGAATTAGTTCCAACATTACCTTATCATCTTCTAGTAGTCGTAGGATTTTGTTGAGATTTTTTGTTGCTGCTGACTGGCCTTCTATTGATGTTCCCGGGATGAACTCAACTTTTATAATCTGATAATTTTCTACCACCAAATTGGATCCAAAGTTTTCTCCGACCTCTATAAGCCTGTGAAGTTGATCTTGAATCTTCTGTGCTTGAGTGGAGACTTCCGAGCGAAGGCTGCATTTTGGACAACATTTATATGCAAGCGTCTTAGCCGTTGCAATGCTATCTTGCATAGATTCCCATTCTTTCTGCAGCTCGCAAACATCTTCCAACCACTTGATAACATCTAGTTTTGGTTTATAGCCTTCTCCCTCAGCTTCTTCCACCTTTCCTTTGATATCATTTCTAAACTTTGTTAGCTTCTCCATTTCCTCCTTTAGATTTTCAATTTTTGACGAGAAACGGACAATATTTTCAATCTTAGGATAGATGCATTTACATACAAACTTTCCCACCTCAACAACAAAGCCACCTACAGCATTAAAAAGTATATCCATTGAACAATTCTTTAGGTAAATAATTTTTTTTTTTTTTCTGATTAGAACACTAATGATGCTCTCAAAGATGGTCAATTTATAAACTGAGTGCTTCTTCAGTATTTATAGCACAATTTTGAGAGAAGGTAAAAAGTAAAAAGTAAAAAGTAAAACAGAAAGCAAATAGAATAAGTAAAATTGAAGGCAAATATGATCAACAAAGCAATACTTTATTTTTGTAAAATATCTTGTCCCATTTTGTAAAATGATTGTTCCATTCTTAACTTCATGAACAGAATTGTCTTTATTCTTTTCTTTGATTCCTATTTTCAGAAGCATGATGAAATTGAACACGTAGTGCAGATTGGGTGAGGAAAAAATGAGATACGATTAATGTCAAAAGTGACCATTCTGCGAGCATTTTATGAACACACGATAACTCATGTTTGATTCCTGTTTTCAGGAGCATGAAATCAAACACTCTATTCTCTGCGGATTTGAAGGCTTAACCAGATTGAGAAAAAGAAGGGGATGTGACCAAGTAGGTTGAAACTCCCGAGGCCGGTCTCATATTCAAATCCCAATGGAGGCAAAAACACTAGGACAATTATCTTGATCGTGGAATTTGTAGCATTCCAAACACCTATAGATCCAACTACAACTAGACAGCCAGCCGGTTATAATTATAATGGTTCTAAGGTAGCGAAATTTCTTGTCTGCTAAGTTTTCAGCTGTTTACCATAGAACCTTTTACCATACGAGAAACCTCTGTCACAAATGTGTAATAGAGTACTCTCTCATATTTCAAATTATGATTATCGTTTTCCTTCTTTTGTCATGAGAACAAAACATGGAAAATCAAGATCATCATGTGCTAAATTTTGAAGGTACAATTTAAAAACCAGAAACAATACGAGTTTATTACAAATTAACAATATGATCACACAAGAAACAGTTTCCAAAAAAGTGATTTTCAGTTTCCAAAACGTTTATACTTTATTATCATGAACTTGTTGTAAGGAGATATTAAATATACTATCAGAACTCGAGAAATCAAGAATATTGGCTAAATTTCTAATGTTTAAACATAGAAGCAGCACCAATTCATTACAAATTAACAAGATGATCACACAACACAACCGGAACAAGAAATGACTCGGTGTATAGCTAGTCAAGCAATCAAAATATCAGAACCAGAAAGCAAAAATAGTACAAAAAGGAACAGTTATTGGCATAAAAAACATCTGACAGCACACTCCACCGAATAACTTTAGCTCAAAACTTTGTGTCTCTTGGTGCAGGAATATCCGTCCTCTGCTCGAAACCCCTGAATAATAACACCTGTGATAATAAGAAAAAGAAAAAAGCAATATAAATTCTATTCAATTGCCTCAGGCATATATATAATCATTTTTAAAATTGGACAAAAAGGCTAACAAAAGATTCAGGCAATATAAATTTTGGCAAAGATTGCACTCATCTCTCAGCCGCAATTGTTCTGTCCAAGGCAAAGCTAAAACAACTAAGGACTTGCTCGTGTAGAAATGAAGATGTCCCTAGGTTCTAGTTGTTAAGACTTTGTACTTTGTTCTTAATTATCATTGTAGGCCTACTTTTATTTGTAGAAGTAAGTGTAGGTGACTTGTTTGTATTTCATTCTTGTGGTATGCTTAGCTCTCAGTTAGAGTTAGCTGAGTCACATGGTATTTGCAATAGAGGTATTGCAGTATAGTCTTACAATAGAGTTGTTGGTACTGGAAGAAGGTTACTGCTTTGAAAGAAGAGATGCAGGTTTGGTATTCATTTGGTGCTTACTTGCTCACTCCCGGGGGAAAGTACTCATTCACACAGAGTTACAATACACTATTGGGGCAACATGCTAGACTTAGAGTGTCTGACTTAATCTCGACAAGATTTGCTCAACCTAAGCATAAGTTCATATTGTGGCTAGCTATGCAAGAGACACTTACAAAGAGTGCTAATTGTCGCTAAAAATATATGTTTAGCGGCAATTAAGCTATTGCCGCTAATTAAATGCCACTAAAGATCATTTTTGGTGCAGTGGCTATGCAAGATAGATTACTAACCAAAGAGAGACTCAAGAGATTAAATGTTCCAGTGGAAGATGACACATGCTGTTTGTGTGATAAATCAATGGATGAGACATATATCCATCTGTTTTCTACTTGTGAATGGATAGTGAGAGTCCAAACTGAAATGCAACAATGGTCTGGGACACTTATTCCTATTGGAACTGTCAAACATATCCTCTAAATAGACTCAGAAGGAAGAATTAGAAGCAATTTCACAAGGAACTTATTGTTGCATTGTGCAGAGCAATGATATACCATGTTTGGAGAGCAAAGAACTGGAAACTGTTTAAAGGCATCACTGTAGAATTCAGATACAGCCGTGACACAGATTAAGAAGGAATTTGTAAATAGACTTGAGCTAGTCAAACGGTGTAGAAACAGAGATTTGTGTAACTAGAGTTCTGTAGGAGGCTTAACTCTCTTCATACCCATTAGGAGGTTGAGTGCTCTTTAGGTGTATTTATTTTTTCGCTTGTTAATGGTAATTTACATTGGTTACAAAAAAAAAAAACAGATTGTAATATGAACATTGGTTGGTGATTAGTGAAGATGTTGAGAATCTTATGTGGTAGGTCATGTTTTTACTCTCTTGAGCAAGGAGATTACCACGCAAATTCTCTATGTTCTTACTATTTGTTAAACTTGTCCTTTATCTCTGTTAATTGCACCAGAATCAGGGGAGGAACCTGGTTCGCCGATTTGTGGTGGATTCATATAAGCCATCAAGAATGCTAATGACACTCTCAAAGATGATCAAATGAAGCTACTGACTGTTTCTTCTTTGTTTAAGGCATAACTCGGAGAATTAAAAGAAAAAATTTAATAAGAAAACAAAGAGAATTATTTGTAAACATCAACGACTTGACATAATAAGAAAACTATGCCACATGGTTTAAAACAATTAAGTTCATCCATTTTACTTTAGTTAAACATCAACAACTTGACATATATAATAACAAAACTAGGCAACATGATTTAAAATAATTAAGCCCATCCACTTCACAGTAGGTAAATGTCAACAACTTTGACATATATAAATAACAAATCTGGACAACATGATTTGACACAATAACCACTCGGAAGAAACCACGAAATTCATTCCTATCATTAAATCGAGCTACAAAGTAGCCATCATTATGATCCATTCGTGTTAGACCCATCACTGTTTTCCCTTTCATTCATGCTTCAATTTAAAATTTTAAACCATAGTTGTGTTCTCCGATCCCCCAATACAATGTAGACACTTAAACAATCCAAAAGTTAAAGAAGTAGGCATATGTATCCTATGTGGCATAATACATGTAGGATGCCATGTAGGACACAGAACTGCCACATAGGATACATGTTTCTTCTTGTACAACTTTTGAAAAGTTTAAGTGTCTACATGTGCACGCCCAAAAATGAAGGGCATAGATGTCAGTTGAAGCCTAGTTAAGGGACACATTTATGTATTATGCCTAAATTTTAAATGTACAATTTAAGAATGCTCTAAAATGTTTAAATGCAGAAGCAATATTACAAATAAACAAGATGATCACACAACACAATCGAAACAAGAAATTACTCCATGTACTATCAAGCAACAAAATATCTAACAGGAGCAGTTACTGGCAGGAAAAAAAATTAAGACATTTAACAGGAAATACATCACAGCAAACTCGACCGATCAACTTTAGCTCGAAATTCTGTCTCTCTGGTGCTAGAAGTTCCTTCCTCTGCCTGTTTAGTTTCCTGAATAAAGCAACAAAAAGTGAAGCTCTAGTTAGCATTTGAATGATATTTGGTTGTCAGAAAATATTTTCCATCCCAATTTATGTGACACATTTTGGATTTTGAGAGCCAAATGAGTACTTAATTTAACCGCATTTTTTTTGTCTGAGAAATATTTTGAACTATCTTATAGTACTTTCTGAAAGTTAATTGGCATATCACCTGAGATGTAGTGAAAGTAACGTCAACTCTGATCAGACTGGTAGTAAACAATGCTCCAAATTTGAGTTGAATTTATCGTCATCCCACTCCAATAGGCTCCACCATCTCGGTGATCCTCTTATTACTTTGATTTTGTTGGAGGTTTGAATAGAGAGAGGCAACTTCTTTATTTCATAGCAATTGATCACCTCAAGTTCATCCATGTGTTCCCACATACTCTGTGGCTCCCCCAACGTTCCTAATTTCGGCAAGTCTCTCAGCACTAACTTCCGAACTTTTGGAATTTCTGAGTTGTCGAGTGCCCTCTGACTAGAGCCGCATTGTACTAACAACTCTACCACCTGTTTACAATGGTTAATTGTAATTTCTTCCAAGTGCTTGGGTACAGAAAAAGCATTAAAAAGACATGTTAAATTACGACAATAGGATATATCCAGTTGTCGTAATTCAGAAAATCTAAGACCCAGAAGTTGACCGAAATCAGAAACACTCTTTAAATGATCTACAGAAGCGAGGCTGAGATGTTCCAGATTTGGCAGAGGGTCAAACTGTCCACTTCCTTCTTCAGATGGTCCAAAATCACAACTACATTCGTGAATGTAGAGTGATTTTAATCCATCAAAACTCTTGTTCGCAATCAACTTCATGAAACCCATGCATTTTTCCAAGTGCAAATGTGAAGCAAACTGCAACATGCTTGAGAGCTCTCCATTACTGAAAATTTCACACTTGGAGACACTTATCATCCTTGTTGACTTGTTGAATGGTACATGAGTTGGAGTATTCCCAATTTCAATGTGAAATCTTTTCAATCTTTTCATCCAGGTATGATCTCGATTGAAAATTGATAAGCTATCTAATCTAATAAAAAGAGATGTCAGATTGTGTAGAGATGATATCTCATCAAAAGAAGTTGGTCCAAGAACAGTCCTTGGCCGAATATTTCCTGTGGTCCAACAATAAAGGTCACCAATTTTACTATGCAGCATCTTTAACATTTCAATCCTAGGCATTTTGAGGAAAAATCCTTGGCCAATGCTCTCCTTCAAATCACCTACAGGCAGATTTAATAGCCTTAGATTTGTCAACTTGTCCATTCCTTGCGGCAGACAACATAACTTTATATCATCACAATCAAGCAATTGCAAATTGCAAAGATTACCAATAGGTGGTAACTCTCTCAACGAACAACAATTTTGTAGTATTAGAGCATGTAGCTGATATAAACTATTGATGGAAGAAGGCACAGAACTAATACTAGTTCCACTCAGGTTCAGAACTCTTAGGGATGGAAATGCCAAAAAAAGTTCAACCGGAATTTTCTCAAGGGGATTCTTTTGCAATAGTAATGATGTTGTCTCTGGGCATTCCGTGAAGCAATCAGGTAGACGTTCAATTTTGTTGCTTATGAAAGATATTCTCTTAACAGAAGCTGATACTTTAGAATGTGATATCTTAGTTAACCCAAAGGAATTATCTATCCATATAGCAACATCACGAACCACATCATGCATCTTCACACAATCCATCTTATGGGCTTCTAGCAAGCAGGCATCTTTTAGACTTTCAATCGTTGTGATTCCCCTGTTATAGGCTTCTCTATATGTATCATGTTCACCAAGGAACCCCTCTGCCCACCAGCAATGTATAAGATCATCTATTGAAATAGCTGCCGGATATAAGGAGCAATATAAGAAACAACTTTGAATGTCACCTCTCTTTTTGTTAACATGTGTGCTTCTTTGCTTTGAGGATAATTCAATATCCTGAGATTCTAAAGAATCAAAACTCCACTTGATGACCTTGTAAACCTTTTTCTCTACATCTTTGTTATGAGGTTCGGACATTCTTAGTGATTTCATAGCATCTTCCCAGAGCTCGACCCTTGGCTTCCCTCTCATAGATGTTCCAACAACAGTGATTGCTAAAGGTAAACCACCACATGCTCGTGCAATTTCCTTTGCTAATGGTTGAATATGCTCCAGATTGGCAACATCTCCCGTATTTTTGATAAACAGTTGCCAAGATTCATCCTCATCCAATGTGGAAATATTCAGTTCAGTGTGTGTTTTCATTTGCTTACAAACACCCAAGAAACGAGAAGTTATAATGACCTTGCTTCCTGCATGATCTTCAGGTTGTGGCACACCAACATGATCCAAATCTATATCTTCCCAAACATCATCAAGTATGAGAAGGAAACTCTTTTTTTCCTTTAGCTTTTGGAAGATTTTGCTGGCATTGCTTTCTTCACTTCCATTGTTATCTACCTCCAGGTTTAATCTTTTGGCAATTTTTGATTGAACCTTACTTATGTCCATTGGTTTGGGCACTGTAACCCATACCACAATACCAAAAGACAATTTAGACCTTGACACATCAATCTTTCGAAGTTCATTGTTCAGATTCTTCACCAAAGTAGTTTTCCCAACTCCTCCCGTACCCCACACTCCGATGATGCAAACCTGAAAGGATTCAAATACCCCAAAAAATAATTTACCCACAAATGAAAAATACAACAATAGTCATGTAGAAGAAATATAGAAAATTAGAGAAAGAAGGATGTAGGAGGCTTTGATGCAACAATGGTCATATAAGTACCCCGTGAACTCTACCCAAAGTTCCGAGGACACACTTTATCTTTACGCAGTCCTATTTGTTGTGATATATATTATTCACTACATGGTTGGCTATAAAATTCAATTTTAATAAAGATTTAAATGGATCATATTACACAAATTTTTGAAAATATATACATAAATTATCTAATTTTACGGAGAGATCACAGGTTTACATGCCCCAGATTTTCGCCCTGTAATGGATAATAAGATCCCTCGTAAAGATAGAAAGTATCTTGAAAATTCGGCCATAGATTACGGATACTTGATGTCTTTTGCCTAAAATCTAATTAGACAGGAATTAATGAAATTGGCAGTTGCCAAATCCTAAAATATTTAAAATTAAATGTTGATTTAATTCTAACAATTACCTTATCATCTTCTAATAGTTGCAGGATTTTGTTGATATTCCTTGTTGCTGTTGACTGACCTTTTACTGATGGTCCCGGGATGAACTCAACTTTTTTCATCTGGTAATTTTCTACCACCAAATTTGATCCAAAGCTTTCTCCAACCTCTGTAAGCTTGCAAAGTTGATCTCGGATGTTCCGTGCTTGAGTGAAGACTTCTGAGCGAAGGCTGCAATTTGGACAACATTTATATGTAAGCATCTTCGCTGTTGCGATGCTTTCTTGCATAGTTTCCCATTCATTCTCCAGCTCGTGAACATCGTCGATCCACTTGATAACATCTGGTTTTGGTTTATAGCCTTCTCCTTCAGCTATCTCCACCTTTCCTTTGATATCATCTCTTAACTTTGTTAGCTTCTCCATTTCGTCCCTTAAATTTTCAACATTTGATGAGAAACAAACAATATTTTCGATCTTAGGATAGATGCATTTCGATATAAACTTTCCCACCTCAACAACAAAGCCACCTACAACATTAATAAGTATTTCCATTGAACAATTCTTGAGGTAAAGAAAAGTAGATATATTTCTGATCAGAATGCTAAACTGTTTGTGTAGGGCAGAATTCAGATAAGTAAAAGAAAAAGGCAATGACGATTAATTTAGAACTCAACAACTTAAAATAATTAGAATTCCGAACACATAAGCTCATCCATTAATGCAAAATACCAACAACCACACACAGAATCGCTACATTAATCTCAATAGTCCCCACTTGGAAAGATGCCTTTTGACTAAATGATTCTTTTCTATTTTCCATACATTGAATTGTCAAGCCTGGCAGTTAGCATCACAATCAGTATTGTCTTGTATATATGTCATCAAATGTAACCTATAGTGTATGGACTCTTGTAAATTTCCAAAAACCTTTTCATCAATCAATGGCATTATATTTTAGACTGGTATGAGAAATTTTTCCGTGTTATTTTTTATTGCTAACGTTAAATGTTTTGATTTGTTGTAAATACTGAATGCATGTTATGTTGTAAAATATGTTTGTTGAAAGGAAGTATACATGGATTGATGATTTGGTAAAGACTTTTTAGCTTTTCATGAAAGTGTGTTTGGTATGATGGAAAATATTTCTCTAGGTAAAAAAATTGGATGAATTAAGTTGTTTTTCTTCATAATTATCTCAACTTTTAACTTTATGTTATGGTTTTAACTAACATCAGACATTGTCAATCAAAATATTGTCAAAAATTCTATCACAGCACGATCTTCTTTGCTAATGATATTGTCGATCTATAATAAATGCTTTTTTGAAAAATACTTTATTTATAGCACAAAGGTGTAATAGGCGCTCTCAGATTTCAAACTCTTGATAGCTGGTATACATGTGCTATCATGAGAACAAAACATGGAAAAAGAAGATGATGAGCTAAATTTTGAATGTACAATTTCAGAATGCGCTAAAATGCTCATTACAAATTAACAAGATGATCACACAACACAACTGTAACAAAAAACTACAACAGAACAAAAAGGAACAAGTTATTAAGACATCTGACAGGCGCGAACTCTGCATCTCTGGTGCGGTAAGTTCCTTCCTCTGCTTTTTTAGTCCTGCATGAGGCAACAACAAGTGAACTCTGCATCTTTAGTGTTATTACTATAACAATAATTTAAAATGAAATTTTTATAAATCAAGTAGAAATAAAAAGGCAAATTCTATTTTGATTAGTCTTAGATAAAATAATTAAGAGTATCTTCACATTAAGTTGACATGAGAGAAAATGATCAAATTTTTTTTTCACAATAATATTTTTAAAAATCGAATTACCAAATTAATTGAGAAATGTGAAAGGTAATTAGCACATCACCTGAATCAATGCTCTAAATTTGATCCTTTCAGTTTTACCCGAGATATGGTACGAAGCAATGGTGTAAATTTGACTTGAAGTTGTCGTCATCCCACTCTAATCGGCTCCACCATTCTAATGATCCTCTTATCACTTTGATGTTGTTGGATGTTTGAATAGAGAGAGGCAACTTCCTTATTCCATAGCATCCGATCACGTCAAGTTTCTCCAGGTGTTCCCCTAACGTTTCTAATTGCACAAATAACTCTACCACCTTGAAACAGAAGGACAAATTTATTTTTTTCAACTGCTTGGGTACAGAAAAAGCGTTGAAAAGACATGTTAAACTTGAACAACCGTATACATCCAGTTGTTGTAATTTAGAAAATCTTAGACCCAGAAGTTGACCGAAATCAGAAACACTCTTTAAATTATATACTGCAACGAGGCTGAGATATTCAAAATTGATGAGCTATCAAAATTAATATAAAGACAAGTCAGATTGTGTAGAGACGATATCTCATCAAAAGACGTCAGTCTGTGACGGTCTCTCCGAATATTTAACATTTCAATCCTAGGCAATTTGAGGATAAGTCCTTCGCCGATGTTCTCCTCAAAATTACATACAAGCACATCTAATAACCTCAGATTTATCAACTTGTCCATTCCTTGCGGTAGACAACGGAACCTTGTATTATCACAATCAAGCAATTGCAAATTGCAAAGATTACCAATAGGTGGTAACTCTTCCAAGAAAGTACAATGGTGTAGTATTAAAGCACGTAGTTGACATAAACTATTGATGGAACAAGGCAATGTTGTAATACCAGTATGACTCAGACTCACAACTCTTAGTGCTGGAAATAACAAAAAGAATTCATGGGGAATTTCCCTAAGGGAATAATTGTCTTGCAATAGTAAAGTTGTTGTCTCTAGGCATTCTGTGAGGTGCTCAATTTTGTTGCTTATGAAAGACAATCTCTTGGCAGAAGCTGGCACTTCATCATGTGAAATGGATTCATCTATCCATTTAGCAACATCACGAACCACATCATGCATCTTCACATAATCCACCTTATCAGCTTCTAGCAAGCAGGCATCTTTTAGACTTTCAATCATTGTGATTCCCCTGTTGTAGGTTTCTTCATATGTGTCATGTTCACCGAGGAACCCCTCTGCCCACCAGCAATGTATGAGATCATTTGTTGACATTGCTGCCGGATATAAGGAGCAATACAAGAAACAACTTCGAATGTCACCTCTCTTTTTGTTCTCATGCTCTGAGGATAATTCAATATCATCCTGAGATTCTACAGAATCAAAACTCCACTTGATGACGTTGTAAACCTTTTTTTCTACTTCTTTGTTATGAGGTGTGGATATTCTAAGTGATTTCAAAGCATCTTCCCAGAGCTCGACCCTATTCTTGCCTCTCATAGATGTTCCAATAACAGTGATTGCTAAAGGTAAACCACCACACTCTCTTACAATATCCTTTGCGAATGATTGAATATGCTCCAGATTGGCACTATCTCCCGCATTTTTGACAAATAGTTGCCAAGATTCATCCGCATCCAATGTGTAAACCTTCATTTCAGTGTCTGTTTTCATTTGCTTACAAACATCCAAAGAACGAGAAGTTATAATGACCTTGCTTCTTGCGGGATCTTCAGGTTGGGGCACGCCTACGTCATCCAAATTTGTAGGCTCCCAAACATCATCTAGTATGAGAAGGAAACTCTTTTCTTGCTCGAGTCTTTGATAGATTTTGCTGGCAATGCTTTTTACACTTCCCTCATTATCTACCTTTAGGTTTAATCTGCTAGCAATTTGTGCTTGAACATTTCTTACGTCTATTGGCGGTTTGGGCACTGTAACCCATACCACTACACCAAAAGACAGTTTAGGACCTAACACATCCGTCTTTAGGAGCTCATTGTTCAGATTACTTACCAATGTTGTTTTCCCAACTCCTCCGGTACCCCACATACCGATGATGCATACCTGAAAGGATTCAAATGTCCCAAAAAAATAATTTATCCACAAGTGAAAGATGCAATTTCTGTCATATAGAAGAACTTTAGAAAATTTGAGAAACAAGGAAGTGGTAGGCTTTGATCATTCAGTCATAATCTCTTGATCTTAAATTTGTTAGCTTAACCTCCTTAAGAAAAGAAGCAGTTGCACCAATATTTATAATAGAAAAAAAAATCAACTTTTGGCTAAAAAACATTTTGACAATAAAATCTAATTAGACAGGAATTAATAAAATTAGCAACTACCAAATTCTAAACTATTTAGGATTACTAATCTTGATTTAAATCCAGTAATACCTTATCATCTTCTAACAGTTGCAGGATTTTGTTGAGATTCCTTGTTGCTGTTGACTGACCTTCTATTGATGGTCCCGGGATGAACTCAGCTTTTTTCACTTGGTAATTTTCTACCACCAAATTGGATCCAAAGTTTTCCCTGACCTCTTTAAGCCTGCTGAGTTGATCTCGGAAGTTCCGTGCTTGAGTGAAGACTTCTGAGCGAAGGCTGCAATTTGGACAACATTTATATGTAAATGTCTTTGCCGCTGCAATGCTTTCTTGCATAGTTTCCCATTCATTTTACTTCGCGAACATCTTCAATCCACTTGACAACATCTAGTTTTGGTTTATAGCCTTCTCCCTCAGCTTCATCCACCTTTGCATTGATATCATCTCTAAACTTTGTTAGATTCTTCATTTCCTCCCTTAGATTTTCAATCTTTGACGAGATACATACAATATTTTCAATCTTAGGATAGATGCATTTACACATGTACTTCCCTACCTCAACAATAAAACCAGATACAACAGAAGAAAGCATATCCATTGTACAGTTAAAAGATGTTCAAGGCAAAAGAGACGAAGACTATGCAATACTACATGGGCGGAGTTAGAGTATAAATTATGAGTTCTGTTCAATCCAATAACTTTGGTCTAAGTTCATTAAATATATACAACTATTAATTTAGAACTCACCAACTTAGAATTAGAACTTCGAACTCATAAGCTTCGACAGCAATTGCTAATAATTGAACACATACTCATCTTTACAGGCTAAAGTCTGTCCATACATTAATCTCAAGAGTCCCCACTTGGAAAGATGCCTTTTGACTAAGGATCCTTCTCTATTTTTCCAAAAAACCAGATAAATATGGAAAACACTACCAGAAAAGTAGACCTTTTTTCACCGTGAATCAATGAAAAAATTATACTAAAAAGATTATTTTCCCACCCGTTTCCCATCAAACAACTCAGGGAAACACACGGTGGGAAACAAACTCTCATTGAAATACTGGAAAGCTTTCTAATTTTTCCATATAAAAACGCTATTATTTTTTTCTTTTCTTACTAATTCAATCAAAATATATGTGGCCGCTGAAGTTTTTTCAATGAGAAATTTCATCGTGAAATAATAATTTCTTCCGTAGTGAATAGTATCCTCAACTTTATCAAAGTTTCGTAGTAGATCCTCAAGTCCAGATTCTTGTTCTGCTATGGTAATATTTTTCAGTTGTGGTATTATTTGTTAGAAATCAAAAGAACAAACATATAGTTAGAAATAATTGTATCTAAATTAATTTATAAAAGTGAATTGAGACCTAAACTAGTTTATATCAGTATTAATTTGAACTTAAGAATATTGTTTATAGCAATACTAATAACATTCTGTAACGCATGCACATACTCCAAAAATGTAAAAAATAATACTCAAATTGATAAAAATGCATTTGAATAAAGGAGTAGGAGCAATACTAATAATATCCTGTAATCTTTTCTTTAGGCAGGTACACAACATACACACCATAATCTCACAAGTGGGGTTTGGGATGGGGAAAAATTATGTCCCTACCTTGGCGAGGTAGAGCATTTGTGTCAGATAGACCCTCGGCTCATCTCTTTCAATCCTTAATGACATCAAATTGTGAAAGCTTTTTTTCCTTTTCTTTCCACCAGACAAGAAAGAATCTCTTCCAAAACATCTGTGAACATTTTCTTTTTGGATAATGTTTGGTGCCCAAGCCAACAAGCACCTCTACTGTTTCACGAGTACCTAATACCTCCTACAAGCATATGTACCGAGTGACTAATATTTGCAGATGTTTTATAAACCTCTCAAAAATTAAAAGAACGAAAGAAATAAAGTACAGAAGTGACGCGCTAAGTTGTAGACAGAAGTGTATACTAGTGCCTTAAGCATCTCTGTACAGAAACACCCATGTGAGTGTTGAACATGTCATGGAACAAGTGGTTTACTATCCCAGACCTCCCTTGCTCCAACTAAATCAGGGCGGTATCTCTTTGCTAACACTTGTACTTGTGCATCAAATGACTTGTTTTCATGTTGACTTATTTGACGCACCATCTCTTTCCATCTTTTTCGACATAAATCTCCATGCCTGTGGGAGAGAAGATTGTCCCAATCCACGTCCTCTATGCAGCTTGCGTCCAGTTCAAAAAGGGCAGCAATTAAGCGATAGTCATCAGTATCTGCCCATTCACCTGCAACCACCATCGAGGATGTTAATTGTCTGTACCATTTATTGCAGCAATGGTGGGAAATCCTGGTGGACAAATTGTCACTAATTGAACTCCAACAAATATTATCCCGTAACATCCCATGCTTAGATTTCCTTTCGTCAGAGAGCTTAAGTTGCAGATCGGTGTTTACTAAATCAAACAATTTCTGTACTTCCTCCTGATCCCACTGTCCCCTCTTCTGATTTTCCAGTTTTATCCTATGCCATGCATTTCCTACATGAACCGGATGTTTCCCAAGTTCATCCGCCAAGACGGTCCACTTATTCCCATGTTGTCCCTGGAACTTCCGTAGCATCCCATGCTCTTCTTCAGTCCATTTACGCTTCTCTCCCATTCGAAACAAACGTTGTGCACGATAATAAACTGCTCTGTAAGGCCTGTATGGTATAGCCTTCCCTATCTCTTTCCAGCAGCCCCTTACTTCAGGATAAGACTTGCAATTCAAAACCTTTTGCAACCCTTCATCGCCCAAATTATATACCTCTATGTATCTACAAACAGCATCTTTGGCGATTTCATCTTCTTCCTGTGTGAATTTTTTGCCAAACAGTAATTCTTGTTTGTTATTTTCATGCCTCTCATTGCTAGGTTCACTGATTGGATGGAAAAACTGTACATCATCAGAAAATCTCACTCTTTTTTCAGTCTTTTCATTAGAAAGATCTTTCGAATTGTTCCCTAATTTTGTCTCTTTCATCTTTCTGATATTAGCATCATCTATTTGTATATCTTTCGTCTCTTCTATACCTGTCCATCCTCTCTTTTCTTCTTATCCTTTTTCCTTTTCTTCCTCTTCATCTCATCTGTAGCTGAAACATCACCTTGAATGATGCCAGCCACAATATCTACCTGTCCATCCTCTCTTTTCTTCTTATCCTTTTTCCTTTTCTTCCTCTTCATCTCATCTGTAGCTGAAACATCACCTTGAATGATGCCAGCCACAATATCTACCTGTCCATCCTCTCTATTCCTCTTATCCTTTTTCCTTTTCTTCCTCTTCATCTCATCTGTAGCTGAAACATCACCTTGAATGATGCCAGCCACAATATCTACCTGTCCATCCTCTCTTTTCTTCTTATCCTTTTTCCTTTTCTTCCTCATCACCTCGTCAGCTGAAACATCACCTTGAATGACACCAGCCACGATATCTACCTGTCCATCCTCTTTATTCCTCTTATCCTTTTTCCTTTTCTTCCTCTTCATGTCATCTATAGCTGAAACATCACCTTGAATGACGCCAGCCACGATATCTACCTGTCCATCCTCTTTATTCCTCTTATCCTTTTTCCTTTTCTTCCTCTTCACCTCGTCAGCTGAAACAACACCTTGAATGACACCAGCCACAATATCTACCTGTCCATCGTCTTTTTCCCTCTTATCTTTTTTCTTTTTCTTCCTCTTCACCTCATCTGTAAAATTTCCACCAGAGCCCTCATTGAGCATCTCAACTGCCTTGATTTCCTGTGTTCCGCTTGCACTTTCATGAGCAAGTGTTTTGGTGTCTAAACTAGCATCGTGCATTATCAGTATCTCCTGCTCATTCTTCAACTTCTTTTTCTAATTTAAAACATTTTTAACAGCATCCTCGCACCCGTCTTTACTGGATTTCCCAGGCTGTTTTCCATTACCTCGTTCTTTCTTTCTCTTGATGTCACTATCTTCACTTTCTCGAGGTGCTTCAGTTTCCATCTTTGTCTTATCCCTTTCTTTCCCGATCCCTGTAAAAGAGAGACTCTCTTCCTTGAAACATGAATCATGCTCAACAGCTTTAACATCTCCCTTTGTCACTTTCGAATCATCGGTGACAGCATTCTTTTTCCTTTTCTTGGATTTCTTCTCCGACTTCATGAGCATATCAACCTTCTCATCTCCTTGAACCATGCCTCTTTTAGAAAATGCCACCTATGTGTCCTCTCGCAAAGCACCAAAAGTGGGCTCTCTGCAAAAGAGAAAAATAGAGAAAACGTATGGTTAAGAGAGAAAGTGATATGGATTAGCACACACAATTTAGCGCTCATCATACAATTAGATAGGATATGACACACCTGAAGCTTAACGAGGACATGACCTTAAATAGGAGGATATGAAAGTCGAGGATTAGGGTAGAAGATTAATAGTTAGTCAAGCGTTAGTTTTCCCTATCGAAAGCAGTATTAGTACTATCCTACTATTTTATGCTTCGATCTTATTACTACTCGTTGTTTCTTTTTGCTACCGTTTCTTTTCTTCATTATTTTCACTATTGTATCTAAAGATGAGAATCAAACTATGCAATCAACGTATCATCAAAAAGACCTTTTCTTAACCTCCCCGAAACAAGCTGCAACACACAGCAATACGTATAATTTCAAACTTCAAACTCTCTTTCTATACCTAGAAACAAAATCATCTAGAACAAACAAGAAGAAATCGCCTAGTATTTTTATCTCTCATACCTTATGGTTCTCCATCTACTTCATTAACCACTACGTCACACCCTAGGTGATACACTAAGGGGACGTTTGGTAGAGTGCATTTTATTAAATACAACAGATAAAACATTATATACGAAATAATATACTTAATTCAGCATTATTCTTATACGCCCTGCCAAACGACCCTAAAGTGATAAAATTAGAAGGAATACCATGAGAAACAAACTCAAATACCAGCAAAGACAAAAAATTTAGGTAATTTCTCTTCGTCTATCTAAAACTTAGCAGGGTGTTCTCCTATACCTAAAATGCAACTGCGCAAGTCGACTCGAACACCATTATAAATAACTAAACCTTAATAACCAGTGAAACAATTCCAAAAATCACAAAATTTCAAAAACAAAAATGCCAAATTTATCAAACCTGAATGCCAAAATCACTGGAGAGCAGCAATAAATGCAAAAAATCCAATCAAATCCAAACGTAATTGATTTGTGAATTCTCAGTTTCAAGTACTGAAAAAAAAATTAGGGATTTGGAATTTGGAAATCTAACTGGTGAAAGCAAATGTCTTATTTTTCGGGTTAGAATTATGGGCCCAAACGCTATTCAGGCCTTCCTATCCAATTTATTGGGCCTAATACAAAGAGACCTATAAATTTCAGCCCGTTAAGTCTGTATTTAATTGCACTATTTGTTCTTCTAATGAATTGGGGTTTAATTTTTACTATTCAAATGGATTGATCTTTAATTTTTGTCCGTGATAATCAAACTTATGAATAGTGGAGCGTAAGTTCTTTAAGAGTGCAGAGCATAACTTGTGAATATTGTGGTGCGAAAATTATTTGTGTTGAATGACAAAAATTAAAGATCCATACAAAATAGATATAAAAGCACAAATGACCCTTAATCCGGTGAGTTAAGGTTGGAGAAAATTTGCTCAAACACTAGCTTATTTTAGTCTAAATGTGTGTTTTTAATTTAAAAAAATACTTATGTTAAAGAGTTGGGATGTTTGGTTAGATTTTAACAGGAAAATGTGATTTTGAAAAATATAGTTTCTCCCTATAAGTACGTCTTGAAAATCTAGTCAAGTATAAATTGTGGTTGTTAAATTAATAATAAGTATTTTTCAAATTGATTAACTATACATTAACTATTATCCTCCAAAAGTATATTTTTCTGAAAATACCTATAAAATATTTCTTAAAATACATAAATTTTGAAAGTTTCCAAAAAAATATCGAGTAAAATGAAAAACTTATCTCTCATCAATCAATAAAGTTATCCATACAATTCAAGAACATTATTGTCACAATCAAACATAAAATGACCATTTAAAGTAAAGCATTACTATATGTAGCATCATAACAATAATATACACGATCTTATTCTAACGTAATCAATTAGTGGCTACAAATTAAAGATGTCAAAGTAGATAAAAGAAAGAATACTAAGAATATAGTGTTATAATGGAACATTGATTAAAGATCCTCAAATAGTCTTTCATGCTTTTTAAGTATCAACTTGTTAATTGGCCTTCTATTTTCTTTTATTGGCTCTTTTATTATTGGGTATAAATAAAAGAGATGATAATATCACAAATGAAAGCACTATTTTTCCCTTTTTTGCAAAACATAGAGTAAGGTACCCTATTTGGTATTCGGTACAACTATCCGATTTTGAGATCATCATTTAAGACAAGTATATAGTGCATAATATAAAAATTTGTCACATTATCTACTTCGAAACAATTTCATATATACAGTGTCAGAAGTTAAATTTTAGATAAAATATTTAAAGTTATATGACTAAAGTTTAGACATATATTTCTTGAAGTTTTATATGAATATAATTAAAGCACATAAGCATGAAATTTCATAAATTGGAGTTCAGACACATATACACGAAGTTTAGTCATTTTTATATGAACTTTAGCCATATGCGACTCAATTAAGTCCTTTTTTTCTAAACTTTAGGAGGAAATTCATGAACATTAGTTATATTAAACTTTAGATATTTTATCAATTAATCCTAATGTTCAGACATGTGATGTTTGAAGTTGTTCTAAAATGAATAGACGTACATAAAATAAAATGGGTACATGTTGATTACATAACAATGTTGCAATAACATGTGAAAATTATTTATGTTTGCTGCCCGTTTTAGGCTCCCGACTAATTCAGATCCTCATCATATAACATCCGTCAAAGAGGATATTGCAGCCTATGATTTTTCTACTCTAAAGACTTAAACTCAAAAACTTTGATTTTTGAAAGTTAAATTATATGAATTTTAATAAATGTTTTAAGATATATACCTTTTTTAACTATATTATTATGAAAAGGATTGTAATTTATAGTATATTTTGTATAGTTTAAATTAATTTTTAAAATATTAAATTAATCTAGTTGACTCAAAAAATATATCACTTAAAAATGAATGGAGAGAGTATCATTTTATTGGAACTTCCTCCCTTTCCACTAAACTATTTGAAAGGTAAAAGGTAGTAAACATTGATTGATTGAACTTGTCAATATCATATTTCATCACCAACTTTATGTGGATTGAAATGGAAGGCTTTTGAGTTGAATTATAATTGTGATATGGGAAAAGTAAAAATTGACAATTTGTTGATGCAAAAATTAGGTCATAGTATAGTAAGCCAAAAATAAAGATTTTAGTGCCAAAAAATACACACAAAAGTGAGAAAAGAATGACTGTGTGGATGAAATAAGTTGTATTTTGATAAATAACGATTATGTCATTGTGACATAAACAGAAAAAAAGTAAAACAGAAAAAGTGGTCAAATTTTCCTAAAGTCGAATATTTCTTCCCCTTTCTTTGTTCACTTCTTCCTTTTCTTTTTTTTAATCATTTGGAGTTTAATTAATTGAATTTATGCCGAAAATTTTCATATTTTAAAATTAAAATGTTACTTATTAAAAATTATTCTATTTTTAGAGTTTGAACTTAAAATTTTTGGTCAAAAATGGAAAAACATTGACGGCTAGTGATGGAGCTAAAAGATTTATTAAGAAAGAAAATTGAAATATAAAAAAAGTAAATACAAGAATAGATCAAAGATATTCAATACATATACATTATATACACAAAAAATAATTTGATATATATATATATATATATATATATA
>NW_006239195.1:140612-166696 GCF_000226075.1 Solanum tuberosum | reverse complement strand
CAAGTTAGGAGTTCATGCTTATATATATATATATATATATATATATATAAAATACAATTTTTCAGCAAGAGATTTGGTGTATTGAATTGAATTGAAAATGTAATTTTGATATTGCCATATATAGTTTGCAACATTTAGCTATCATGCAAGTCTCATATCAATCTATAGCCAATCAAACTTTATCCTTCGATTTTATAAATTACTTATGAGTGGCGATATTCATATTTCTAAATCTAAAAATTTAACATGAAAATGAGATGAAGCTCAAAGACATTTATCCATCAGTAATAAAATTCATATTTGGTGTGCGAATATAAGTCGATACATCTCCAATTTGCATTTCAATACTATGTTAAGTAATTATGTCTGGTCTAATTATTTAGCTGCTCTTTTTAAGAAACGAAATATGAATTATCACTATTAGTGAGGACAAATTGGTAATTTAACAAGGTCACGACATAAATGCATATTTCACAAATATTCTTCCTTTGAATCACACGTGCAATCCTCTAGTTGGGGAAAATGATTAATTAAGGAATCAGTATATTATTATTAACAAGATTATGAAGTTTCTGTTCGATCTCCATAAGTCTATCGATTCAAGCAAATCCGATTAACGAGCTAATCACATGTTTACCAGCTAAGCTAATCACATTGGCCAGATATGTAAGGCCCACTAGTAACACGAATATCCATGCAAAGCTGGCCCATGATACAGTCCACTAACACTTTTTCTTGGCAACTGTTGCACATGCACCATTGCACGTGTGGGAATCTTCTAATATCGGGTCGGTATAAGGGGTTTATTAAAATATTTTTGGATGAATAATTATAAATAATATACATATATATTTATTTTTAAAATTTTCGTGAAAATTGAGAACTTTGTCATGTATAAATACATAGATAAGTTTTGTCTTAAAGCTAAAATTATTATAAAATCTCTTTAACTTTCTTTTCTTTCTTTTTTTAATGAAAAGAAGCCAGGAAAAGAGAGAATTACAAGATGAAAATCAAACTTTCGTTAATGTAGTACTAAAAGTTAAAATATCTAATCAATTGAACTATTAAATTTTTAAAAGAATCTCTTAATTATTAGAAGTGAACGGAGAAAATGTTGCTCTTGCGATTTCAATTTTTAATGTAGCTCTTTTCTAATTTGTTGGGAAATATTACTTATGTAATTTCATATTAGAATAATACTATAAGAATATTTTGCGTTGACCGTTGAACGGATCTAGCATGAACGAAGTCATTTTGACTAGGGATGCACGTGCGGGTACACGTGTGTCTTGTTGTACTGTATTTTAGGTGTGCTACGTAGGAAGCACGTGACATTGATCCTGACTTTTAAGAAAGGATATTTAAAAAAGATTGGGGGGTTAGAAAAGGAAAAATAAGAACGAGAGATTATGAGGTGAGGAATCGAAATATCACCAGCAAAATGAAAGTTTAGATACTCAATTGATTAAGTTATTAAAATTCCCTAATATTTGTCATTGTATCAGTATAACTTGATCAAAACAATTTTTTATTGGCTCAATACACACCCTTTTAGACTTATCTGCAAATTTTATTTAGACACTCAAAAAATGATAATGTGCCTTAATTGAACACCAGATCGAGCACATGATAGAGTATTCTTACAAAATTACTTTTTTACTTGCATTCTTATGCGTTAGTAGGTAGTAAATTAAATATATAAATAAGTTATCTTCATAATTATACGCATCAATTTCAATAAGAAAATATATAGATCGAGTTTTACAATTTATTTAGGTGAATATGTATAATTAAAGAATATCATATTTTACGTGGCTAATTTATAGACATACTAGACATTTGGGAACATGCACAAAACAAATTAAATTTAGAATTCAAAATATCTAATTATAACACTAAAGGACTATTAAATCATCCTACACAATTTAGGTTGTTTGAAAAAACCCAAATCATAATTCATAACCATAGATATTGTTAAGTATGTGTATAGAATTGCTATTATATTGCTCCAAGTAAATTTTTAATCGTGATGCTTTTACTTTTGCGAAACTTAATTAGATGGTCCCTAATTATATGATAATTGCTTGAAAAAGGTTAGCCAAGTTGAGGAATTAATGATGTGGTTGTAAGACAACTATGAGTAAATCACAATGATGAGACACAATTAAAGATTTGTTGAATAATTAGGATCTACTAGTTCTCTTTTGTTAGGAGTATTTTATCACTCGAAGTTGATTAGTTATTTTATGATCATCCTGTATTCAAGATATGCAACGTAACTAGTTCAATTCATTTGAATGCGTATTTCATAAAATAGAGCAAAAGAAAAAATACTTAACAACAACATACTCAATATATTCTCGTAAAAGAAATTTCAAAAAGGATAAGATGTATCATTTCCTTTTTTGCTTCGATTATCTATATCACACTTTTAGGGGTGTTTTTTTTTTCCGAATCATGTTTACACGAAATATTTATGCACCAAATTGCCTTCCCTTTATAATATATCTTAAAAAATTATGTGATACTTATACAAAATTGAATAATCATTATTGAAATTATCCTTTTAATTTTGGTGCCAGACAACTACGCTATTAATTATTGGGTATCCACGAATGGCTAAATTAAGTTTGAAATTATAAAGAAGACGCTTATAATATTTTATTAGTTTCCATTTATTTATAGCCATATAAATCATAATTATCAGACCTCAGATTAATAAAATAGGATTAATAATGATTAGATCATGTTTATCGGCTCCTTGTTTAACTTCTTGTGGACAGTCCTCAGACAACATAATTTTTTTTAAGGACAAAAAATATGAAAAGAGGGAAACATCATAGACCTTTCTAAAATAAAAATAAATAAATCAAGTCTCAATTTTAAAAAGAAATCATTGCAAAAGAAAAAAATCTAAAAAGAAGAATCCCTCCCCCCCTTCCCACCCGGTTTCTGAAGTCAACAATGAAATTCCGACTAGATTTGAATCGCACACTACAAGATCCATTCGAAGGTGGTGGTTTCAACATAATTATTTTCATACCCAGAATTCAAATTCGAGACCTGTGATTAAAAGTGAAATAATTTCACTAGTACACCACAATTGATGTTGATGAAGAAACCACTATTAATTAGAGTTAATTTGATATTATAATCTGCCTCGATTATCATACTATTTATTGGTACTATTATTTTCTTTTCTTCATTATTGTATTTTATCCTTTTCTTATTAATATTGATATATTTTACTTGAGCTCATAATTTATCGAAAATAACATCTTTACGTTCGCAAATCATTAATCACTTATTTTTCAAATTAACTATCAATTTATATGAATATAATCAGGAATATTAATCTCAAATATTATTTTTGAAAGAACATACAAAATTCAAATTGAACAAATAAAAATAAAATAAATTTACAGTTCAAATCACTATAAATTGGTAATCAACTTATTTATGATTAATAACCGATAAATCGATAATTGAACATCGTTGTGGGCTGGCGTTGAGTGGGTTTTGGGGGTGTGATAGTGGAAGAAGAGTTCAAATGATTGTATAAAGATGTCATGTCGGGAAAACAACCGACAACACGCACGTGCTCTTATGTTTCATGGGACCCACCCGCACGGACAATACAGCCATTTATTTGTCTTTTTTTTTTAGTTATCCACTATATTAAAATTAATATAATTTCATAAATAAATAAAATCTGACAAAAATATTGTGTACTTAATTTTATTTGTGATCGATCTTATAGAAGTAGAGTAATTATTTTTATTTGACGCTCAACTCAAATTAAAAATATCTTATGAATACAGAAAAATTATGTGAACAAGTCAAAATTTCCAGTATGAGTTTTGAATCTCAACATCCAGTAATTCGTCACTATATTTATTTGTGGTCTTTTCCTTTTTTTTAAAAAGAAAATTTGATATGTTTTTTCAATGATTAATTTGTTTTTCAGAAAGTAATTTTTTAGTGCATAAATTTTATAAAATAAATTTAAGGGTCTCTCAATATAATTTCGCATTAGAACATGAAATCTATTGAGCCATACATATGCAGTATTAGTTGCATTAATAATTTTATAGAGGGGAACAAAAGAATTTGAACATTAAAAATTCTAATTAACATACGTAATGTAGTTTTATAAGGTGAAGTATAAAAAAAATAGATTATACGTAAATTTTACTTTTATTTTGGAAAGATAGACTGAAATTTTATCATAAATCATTTGGATTTCTTACGTTCAAAAATCTATTATTTATTACGTAATTTTTAAATACAAAAGAGTTTGAAACCGTGATTAAAGTTGTACATCCACCTCTTATAAATATATACCTGATATATTAAGAATTTAAGCATTTTGGATTCTTAAATATTTATTTATATTTATATATGATATTAACTTTGCTCACTCAAATGGTAAAACAAAAACTAGTAAAAGAATTTAATTTTCATCAAAATTGTTTTCACACTTTCTTGAAACAATCACCACCTTTATATGAAATCCACTATATATTTGACTATCACCAAAGTATCCACTAATTTTTCATTGAGAGCCAAAAGTAAGTGTACATTTTGAATAAATTAACATTTTTTGTCTAGGTTCAATTGGTCTATACTCTATAGTGGTCCTCTTGTCACATTGGTCCTACATTAAACTCAATTGATCAAGAATGTAATTATTTGAAATAGACTTTTGGAACATATAGGTACATGGTTCCATAATATTTGATGTAGACCTTTATTCGTTATTATTAAGTTGCGATATAATGGATATGATCTCTTCATTTTTAATTAAAAGTTTTGACTTTAGTCATGAAGTTTTTGTACATTTGAAATGTCTTTATGTACTATTACTATTAAAAATCACTATTTTTCTAGTTGAAACTATTATTTTCACAGATATTTTGTTTGTATCAGTGAGAGAAGAAAAAATATTAATGACTATTCTCAATATTTCAATAGAAATATGTTTTTTCACGCGTTTTCTCATGTTGGTGAACTGATTTGGTGGGAATAAAGTGGAAAAAAAATCATATTTTATAGCATAAATCTTTTATTAATTTGCAATGAAACAATCCTCTATTTCTAATAGTGTATAGACTTACCAATACAATAAATTGGATGTAATATGAAATTTTCCTTTTCTTTATTGTGTGCCTTTTTGAGTTATCTTGGAAAAATTGAATGTGAAAACAATTTTGATAAAAAATACTTTCATTTTAACAGGAGTTATACCATACAAATTTAAATTAATCAAATCACATTATAAATATACAAACTAAAAGATAGGTAGTGGCTCTTTTAAGTCTAGCTAGGTACGCAATAATTGGTGACTCTCTAGCTATCACACTAGCTATATCTTGTCTCCATTATTATATTTAACTCATTCACTCATCAATTTATTTCAATGAAGAATGAATTTGATTCCAAAAGAATAATGATAGGAAAAGAATAATGATTTCAATGACATTTTGATCAAATTGTCAACGAAGTATACAAGATAAAAATTACTCCCTCCGTTTCACAAAGAATGACCTGGTTTGACTTGGCACGGAGTTTAAGTAAATAAAGAAGACTTTTGAATCTTGTGGTCCTAAATTAAAGTTATGTCAAATGTACAAAATTGTCCTTAATCTTGTGGTCTTAAACATGTCACGTGGAAAGCAAAAAGTAAAATGTTACCAAAAAAGGAAAGAGGTCATTCTTTTTGAAACTGACTAAAAAGGAAACCAGGTCATTCTTTGTGAAACGGAGGGAGTAATTCACATTTCAATAGCTTATACAATTCTTCCTTTGTTTCATTTTATGTGAAAATCTCTGAGGTTTATATGAGCATTAAAATATCTAATTTTTGGTGCAATGGTAAGTATAAATTCATTAAAAATTCTAAAATAAATTTGAATATTAGGAATAAAATACTATAATTGTGAAAGATAAAGTTGTTTGACCTCTTAAATATTAATGATGTTATATAAAAATAAAATTGAAGGAGTAACTAAAATGATATGCGCGACTTAAATAATAAAAAAGTTAAACTATTTGATTAGCTTATAGAAAAAATGCATAAATTTAGAAATGCAAAACTTTTATATGATGTTGACCATGTCATTTGATTTTTTTTTCGAAACGATTTCTACCACTTATTTTCTAGACTAGAAAAATTAGATGATGATAAGAAGAATATATTCGGTATAATTCTATAAGTGGGGTTTAGAGATAGTGAAGATTGATGGGTACACAGTCTTAACTCTATATATCGTGTGAGGGCAAATAAGTTATTTCTAATAGACGATCCTCAACTGAAATAAAATATAGTTAGAAATTAATACAAAGGGCTTCAACAGGAAATTAAAGTCATTTTGATCCAATTTATTCTTGGGTCAAATAAATATAAAAAATGATATGTCATGATAACCATAGCAAAGAAAATAACATGCACTAATATTAAAGAATTATAATAATAGAAATCAAATTAAAACAGAACCTTTAAAATGTGATTGTAATACACAAACAATAAAGGCTATGAATATGACTTCTTGTTTATTCCATTAATTCCTCATTTATTTTCGTAGAAAGATAAGAGGGGCCAATATTATTCAAGTGGGCAAATATGGAGAGAAAAAATTCAAGTGTTTGTTGCAATCATGTATGATATGATTTGATGGTTGCCTAATAAATGTCTCAATTATGCCATTGAAGTTTAGAGCTATGGTTTTGCCAAAAAATAATAATTTAAATTTTATATATTTATGTTCGATACAAGGTGAAAATGACCTTCGTAGAGGACAAGATAAAAAAAGTGAGGCTGAGATGATTCATGCATGAGAAGAGAAGACATGCAAATGTCCCACTTAGGAGCTATTTGTGAGAGGTTATGTTGGTTGTAGTGGGCTTGAGAAGGGATATACATAGACCTAAGACGTATTTTGGGGTGAGGTGATGTGTTAAGATATGATGTTTCTTTTTCAAATTATTGAGATCGAGCATGACTCTTGATAGTGATATTGGATGTATTTCTTTCCCATCCTCATAGTATTGGTATTCTTTTCCCCCCCTTGTCTTTAGATGTCTATTACTATTTGTTATTTATTCAATTTTGATATCCTACTATTTTTTTATTGCTATTTCTATTTGTTATTGCTGCTTCCTTTTCATTGTTCGTTCAATTGAAGTCTATCACAAATAATATCTCCATCTTTTGAAAATAGATATAAGATCTGCATATTTTTTACCTTCTCGAAATCTTACCTATTAAATTACACTTAATTTATTATTATAATTATATATTAATAATATTTTGTCAAACTTAAAAGCTATTTTGTACTGTTACTCAAAAATCCATTTTCACTGAAAACATTTAATTATATACATTACTTTATATATGTATATATCCTTCCAAATGTTTGGCACAACAAATTAAAGTCAAGCCTGAACAACCAGAAATTAAATGTCACTTTTTCCATAAAGTCAGCTATGGCATTAATAATTCAATCAACTTTCTTTCACCATGACATTAAGTTAGAAAGAAAGTTAAAACATATTTTCTTTTGAATTTTAAGAAATATCAATTAAAATAATAATTTGACTAATATTTTTTTTGTTTTCAATTTAAAGTATTATTTGTTTTCATTATATTAACTTTTTTCCATTTATTGAGTAAAATAAAAGTAAAATGAGACGAACAATTATATTTTAGTTTTTTAGATTTATGTTTAATTACTTGCAGATGTTTGAATTAATAATTTTTTTAAGAAGCAATAAACAAAATGATAACTTTATTATATGACCCTTTATCATTATAAGTCATCTTACTTATTGAAAAATGAATATTACTTAATAATGATGGTAAAATAAGTAATAAGTAAAATAAATACATATTTTTAGGATATTAACAAAACACACCACAAGAAATGGGTGATTTGCGAAGGTCGAAAGCACTTTCAACCTCCACAAATCATCCATTGTCTTAGAGTGAAAATATTTTAAATCAACTACTATTCTTAAGAGTTAATATCTCAAAAGGTCACTCAACTTTGAGATTTCATGTAACAAAGTCACTAAATTTTGTTTTGTATCAATAAAATCACTCAACTTAAACCTTTGTTTCAATAAAATCATTCAACTTAAACCTTTGTTTCAATAAAATCATTCAACTTAAACCTTTGTTTCAATAAAATCATTCAACTTAAACCTTTGTTTCAATAAAATCATTCAACTTAAACCTTTGTTTCAATAAAATCATTCAACTTAAACCTTTGTTTCAATAAAATCATTCAACTTAAACCTTTGTTTCAATAAAATCATTCAACTAAATTTATCATTAAAAAAAATTGACATAGCAAAATAAATTAATTTTATGTCATATAAATATGAACTCCACAATGAATAAAATTAAAGAAAAATCAGTAAAAATAACTTATGAATAAACTTAATTAGTGAAATAAATACTATAGTATTATTATGTATTTAAGAGTTAAAATGCATGACGATGAACATTATTCTAACAATAAATATTAAGTATGATATTATCATTGGCTTAATGACTGCTACAGCTTTTTTTGGGAAGACATCAATTTTTTAATAACCCAGTGACGGCAACAATTTAATGTTACGGTTATTAAGCCAATGGTTATATCATTTTTTATATGACAATGATATATCCTACAATTTTTATTAATGACAACTTTTTACGGTTCTTTTTTTTTTTTTTAGAAAAACATCAATTATAATACATTTTAAATTTTAAATTTAAATATATTGTAATATCATTAATATATTTTTCACTAATCAAGTTTGTTCTTAATTTTTTTTTATGAGTTTTTTTTAATTTTATTTATTTGTGGAGTTCATATTACATGGCATAAAAATAATAAATTTAGTTGAGTAATTTTAGTGATACAAAGGTCTAAGATGAGTGATTTTATTGATACAAAATTAAATTTAATGACTTTACTAGATAAATTCTGAAAGTTAAGTGACATTTTGAGATATTAACTCCTATTCTTAATAAGCACGATAAATAAAATGGACCGAAGATGTTTTAGAAAGGAAATGGGGACCAAAACAAAAAGGACCATTGAGAATGGTGATACTAATATTTTTGGGGAGGCAAAATCAATACATGATTTAATGATACAATAATTAGTACACCTTACACTCCATGTCATGATTGACTTACTTTTTATTTTTATTTTTTTTAGAGGAAAAAAAAGAAAAAGAAAACTATATTTTTTTCTATATTAACCCCTTTCATTGCATTTGCACCTCTACTCACCAATCTTTAAACTACATAAAGTCCTATCTTTTTTCTATCCTCTTTGAGAAAAGAATTAATTTCCCTAAATTCTTCATATTCTACTTGAAAAAACTATCTTCTTTTTTTTTTCAATTTATTTTCAAGAATCCTATAGAAGATAATATTAGAGAAAAAAAAAGATGTTGGAAAATCAAGATTTGCGATTGAGTTTGAGTCTTAGTTTTTCAGAGAACAAAACAACAAATCCGTTGCAGCTAAATTCTTGGATTGGCTCATTTCCTTCTTCAGGTTTGTTCTTTTTCTTCTTGATCTATAAATGTCTTACAACAATTTATTATTATCTGAAAGGATTGTGATAGAATGAATAGTATTCGTATATTCTTAATTAGAGGTCTCAGTTCAAGTCTCGGATATTAAAGTCTTGAGTATAGATAGAAAAAATTACGCACAGGATTATGAGAAACAATCTCTCTATCGTATAAAGGACAACTCATACTCAGATTATATTGAATATGTTATTATTATCATGGTTAAATATGAAAAAGTTTCTAGTGAGGGTATATCGAAAATCGTTATTCTACAGCTCATTAGTGGGGGAGACATGAATTTGGAAAAAAGTGTGCAATTTTTTTTCTCTATTGTGTTAAGGATGTGCAAAATGAAAAGAGGTTTAGATCTGAAACTTTATACCCTCTTCGATTTAATTTATATTTCTTATTTTTCTTGTTAGTCCATATGACTGTCATTCTTCCTTATTTAATGTTACTTTTTAATTTCAATTTTCTATTTGACACGTTTAAGATCACAAAATTTATCTTAAATTTAAAATCATAAATTAATTTTTTTTTTTGAAATTTTGTGTCAAATCAAAATAAGATAAACAAAGTAAATAGGAAGAAATAGTTTTTTTTCTCTAAAAACTTTCTAATAGTCCAAATTTTAATTATTATTTTTCAGATAGGAATTTGGAGAAATGCAGAACATTTTTGAAGGGAATAGATGTGAACATAATACCAACAATTACAGAGGAAGAAGAAGAAGAAGTTGGAGTTTATTCACCAAATAGTAGTATTTCAACTTTAAGTGGAAATAAAAGAAATGAAAGGGAAATAATTAATTGTTGTGAAGAATTGGAAATTGAAAGAGAATGTTCTAGAAGTATTAGTGATGAAGAAGATGGAGAAACTTCTAGAAAGAAATTAAGACTTACTAAAGATCAGTCTGTTGTTCTTGAAGAAAGTTTCAAAGAACACAACACTCTCAATCCTGTAAGTCTTTTTATTTATTTTATATATGCACGATTAGACATCTCAACTCATCTTTACTGTGTTATTTATCGAAGTTTAGATTTTGATTATTTACGCATGTTAAATGCCTTTTCAGCATAAATATTGGCTAATATTATTTTGTGTTTTTTTTTCTTTCACAGAAACAAAAACAGGCTTTGGCAAAGAGACTAGGATTGAGGCCTAGACAAGTGGAGGTTTGGTTTCAAAACAGGAGGGCAAGGTGAGAATAATACTCCCTTTGATTCAATTTGATTGTTCCGTTTTGATTTGACACAAAAAAAATTGCATCTCGCGATATTAAATTAAAATATGTAAAATATACTAAAATGTCATTTAATCTTAAACATATCACGTGGAAAGCAGAAAGCCTGTTTACTGACAACTGTCCAAATTGCAAATAAGTTGCATAAATTAGTTGTGTGATTTATATAGTTTTTATATGTTACTATTACTTTTAACAAAATATAGTTCAAATCTAAAATAATATTTGTCTTAGGATTTTTTTTATTAATGAATCAATCAATTTTTTTTTTGAACAGGACAAAGTTGAAGCAAACTGAAGTAGATTGTGAATTGTTGAAGAGATGTTGTGAGAATCTAACAGAAGAAAACAGGAGATTACAAAAGGAAGTTCAAGAGCTAAGGGCACTAAAGCTATCACCTCAATTCTACATGCAAATGACTCCTCCAACCACCCTCACCATGTGCCCATCCTGTGAGCGCGTCGCGGGCCCATCTACTCCGTCTACATCAGGGGCCGCGAGCGTTGATGCTCGGGCCAACCAAATGGTCCTAGCCCGACAACGGCCCGTGCCGTTTAATCTCTGGACCGCCTCCCCCGTCCCGCATAGGCCCATTAATGCCCTCCACCCTAGGTCATAATTTCGCCAACAACGAAAGGGCAATTAGGTCAAATGGGCTCATTACACTAATTTTGGAAAATCAACAACATGATGTGTATCAATTTTACTCTTTTTAGTATAGTAAGTTGCAAATGGTGGGAATTCTAGAGAAGAGGACTTTAGATGTAAAGTTTAGCAAGTGATATATCCAATTATTCAAAAAAAAAAAATTTGCTAAGTTCACTGTCTTAATTAACATCATTTTATTTCTTTTAAAAATTAAGTTTATGCGCGCATGTATTTTAATCCGTGATAAATACACTAATCCCACATCACAAATTACGCTATTATCACAAGAATTCGAGCCTCGGAGCTAATACTAGCATATATCATTGCAAGAGTTCTTGAAATTTACAACCTTAGAATAACATTCTGTCTACTTAGAAAAATAATCTTTTCAGAAATCATAAAATTATAAATACCCATAATGAGTACTCAAGGGTGTGCCACCCAGAATCGGGCTGGGCTTGAAGTTTTCACCTTACCGACAAGTCGAGAGCAAATAGTTGTTGGTCGTGACTATTATCATAATTAAAGATCATGTTCTGGACATGCCACATATAATACATTACGGAAAATGATCATGTGATATTAGTCATTAACTTATTTAAACGGTGTAACTTTTCGATGAAAGGGGTTTAATTGATCACTTGACAGATTCAAAAGAATAAAGACAATTATATATGTTCATGAAGTTAAGAATGAGATAAGACATTGCTCCACTCTTGTCTAAAGAATAAAGTGTTGCTAGGGATATTCCATTTCTTCTTTTCCTTCCTATATGTTTGCTTTGTTAATTAAAGTTATTGTATTTGCCTTCAATTAGATCATAGCATTCTAATTCGAAGCAATTTTTTTTTCTTTACTTGATCAAGAATTGTACAATGGATATACTTTCTAATGCTGTTATTGTGGTGGGAAAGTTTGTATGTAAATGCATCTATCCTAAGATTGAAAATATTGTCCGTTTCTCATCAAAAATTGAAAATCTAAGTATGGAAATAGATAAGCTAACATGGCTTAGAGAAGATATCAGAGTAATGGTGCAAGCAGCTGAGCGAGAAGGCTACAAACCAAAACCCAATGTTCTCAAGTGGATCGAAGATGCACACGAGCTAGAGAATGAATGGAAAGCTATGCAAGAGCACATTGCAACAACAAAAAGACTTACATTTAAGTGTTGTCCAAAATGCGGCCTTCGCATTAAAGTCTCCACTCAAGCACAAAACATACGAGAAAAACTTTTCAGGCTTAAAGAAGTCGGAGAAAGCTTTGGATCCAATTTGGTGGTAGAAGATTACTTGATGAAAAGAAATGAGTTCATCCCGGGAGAAGACCAGTCAACAGCAACAAGGAATCTCAACAAAATCTTGCAACTGTTAGAAGATGATAAGGTAATGTTGGAATTGATAAGCTTCAACAACATTAATTTCAATTAACTAATGTTGGAATTGATATGCGACAATAAATATGTACATTTACAAGAGTGTTAAAGTCTTTACCAACATTAGTTAATTGACATTAGATTGTTATCTAATGTTGCTATAGGCTTTAAAGGTATTTACAAAGAGTGATAGAAGTTTAGCTGAATACCTCTTTGTTTAGATCAATTGCCTCTGTTATTTTATCTTTGTAAAAAAATGTATTACTATATGATTATATGTTGATATACATAGAAAGCTCAAAAGGTTTTGGAAATGCTACCATTTATAAGTTTTTAATTAATTCCAAACAAACTTTAAATTTATTGTAAGGTGCACATTCATTATATTGTATTTATAAGGACATTTTGATTTTTTAACTTTTCACTTGAAGTTAGTATAATATGATGTATATATATATGATCATTGTTGCATCTTTTACTTGTGGGTAAATTATTTTTTGGGTATTTGTATACTTTTAGGTATGCATCATCGGCGTGTGGGGTAAAGGAGGAGTTGGGAAAACAACATTGGTGAAGAATATGAACAATGAGCTTCTAAAGATTAAGGTGTCAAATTCTAAACTTTCTTTTGGTGTTGTGATATGGGCTACAGTGCTGAAACCACCAATAGATATAAGAAAGGTTCAAGAACAAATTGCCAGAAGATTAAACCTAAAGGTAGATAACGAGGGAAACGTAATAAGCATTGCTAGCAAAATCTATGAAAGGCTCAAGCAAGAAAAAAGTTTCCTTCTCATACTGGATGATGTTTGGGAAGCTATAGATTTGAATCATGTAGGTGTGCCCCAACCTGAAGATCCCTCAAGAAGCAAGATAATTGTAACTTCTCGTTTTTTAAGTGTTTGTAAGCAAATGAAAACACACACCGAAATGAATATTTCCACATTGGATGAGGATGAATCTTGGCATCTGTTTATCAAAAATGCGGGAGATGTCGCCAAAAAGGAGGATATTCAGCCATTTGCAAAGGAAATTGCAAGAGAGTGTGGTGGTTTACCTTTAGCAATCACTGTTATTGGAACATCTATGAGAGGAAAGACAAGGGTCGAGCTCTGGGAAGATGTTTTGAAATCACTTAGAATGTCCGAACCTCATAACAAAAGTGTAGAAGAAAAGGTTTACATGGTCATCAAGTCGAGTTTTGATTCTTTAGAATCTCAGGATATTGAATCATCCTCTGTGAACAAAAAGAGAGGTGATATTCGAAGTTGTTTGTTGTATTGCTCCTTATATCCGGCGGCTATTTCAACAGATGATCTCATACATTGCTGGTGGGCAGAGGGGTTCCTCGGTGAACATGACACACATGAAGAAGCCTACAACAGGGGAGTCACAATGATTGGAAGTCTAAAAGATACCTGCTTGCTACGAGAAGCCCATGAGATAGATTATGTGAAGATGCATGACGTGGTTCGTGATGTTGTTAGATGGATAGAAAATTCCTCTGGGGATGAACACAACTCTATTATTCGAGCTGGAGTTGGGTTGGCTGGGATATCACATATTAAAGTATCATCTTCTGTCAAGAGAATATCTTTCGTAAGTAATGAAATCGAATGTCTACCTGATTGCTTCACAAAATGCCCCGAGACAACTTCTTTACTTCTGCAAAACAATGAACTCCTTGAGGACATTCCCCATGGATTTTTTTTGTCATTTCCAGCTCTAAGAGTTGTGAATCTGAGTGCAACTGGAATTAGAGCACTGCCTTGTTCCATCAATAGTTTATGTCAACTACGTGCTCTAATACTACAAAATTGCAATGAGTTGAAAGAGTTACCACCTATTGGTAAACTTTACAATTTGCAGTTGCTTGATTGTGATAATACAAGGTTATGTTGTCTTCCGCAAGGAATGGATAAGTTGACAAATCTGAGGCTATTAAAACTACCTGTAAATGATTTGAAGAACATCAGCAAAGGATTCTTCCTAAAATTGTCTAGGATTGAAATATTAAATATGCTGGATACTGAAACGACAAATTTGAGGCTGTTAAATCTTCTTGGACCAATTTCTTTTGATGAGATATCGTCTCTACACAATCTGACATCTCTTTTTATTAGATTGGATAGTTCATCAATTTTCAATGGAGACCACACCTGGATGTCTAGATTGAAAAGTTTTCACATTGAAATTGGGAGTTCTCCAACGCATGTACCATTCAACAAGTCAACAAGGATGATAAGCATCTCCAAGTGTGAAATTTTCAGTAATGGAGAGCTCTCAAGCATGTTGCAGTTTGCTTCAGATTTGTACTTGGTAAAATGCATGGGTGTCAGGAAGTTGATTGCGTACAACAGTTTTGATGGATTAAAATCACTATGCATAGAGAGATGCTCTTGTGATTTTGGACCATCAAAAGAAGGAAGTGCACAGTTTGACCCTCTGCCAAATTTGGAACATCTCAGGCTCATTTCTGTTAATCATTTAAAGAGTGCTCATGATTTCGGTCAACTTCTTGGTCTAAGATTTTCTAAATTACGCCAACTAGATATACACTTTTGTGCAAGTTTAACATGTCTTTTTAACACTTTTTCTGTACCTAAGCACTTGGAAGACATTTCAATTACCTTTTGTCCTCAGCTGGTAGAGTTGCTAGTCCAACGCGGCTCAAGTCAGGCAACACCTGTCAACTCAGAAATCCCAAGAGTACGGAAGTTACATTTGAGAAACTTACCAAAATTAGGAACGTTGGGGGAGCCACGGAGTATGTGGGAACACCTGGAGGAACATGAGGTGATCAATTGCGATCGAATTGAACACCAGAAGTTGCCTGTCTCCATTCAAAACACCAACATCAAAGTTAGAAAAGGATTCGCAGAATGGTGGAGCCTAATGGCAGTTTCAGGTAATGTGCCAATTAACTTTCAGATTTCTCAATTGCTTGATTTTGTCTTTCTTTTTATCTTCTGTTCAAAAGGGTTTATAATGTTCATGGTTAGTTCACTATGTCTTGTTGACCTTACTAGTAGTTGTAGGACTACTATTGTAGTTTCTTTTTTTTCTATTTCAATTAGTACTATCTATTATTTTGTGTAGTTGTCATTTTTTTAGTATTGTTTTGTTGTAGTTCTGTTCTGTTACTATCTATACTGTTTCTTGAGCCAGATTTCTATCGGAACCAGCCCTTCTACTTCACATTTGAGGTAGAGGTAAGGTCTGCATACACTCTACCATCCCTAGACCCCACTGTGTGGTATCTGTGTATGTTGTTGTTATTTAACCATGTATTGATCTTGACATTTTGTTGCTTCGTTCAGGGGACTAAAGAAAGCAGAGGAAGGAACTTTCTGCACCAGAGAGACAGAGTTAACCGGTCGAGTTTGTTGTGTTGTATTTCCTGTCAGATGTCTTAAGTTTTTTCTGCCAATAACTGTTCCTTGTTTGTACTATTAGTGATTTCTGGCTCCGGTATTTTGATTGTTTGATTGAACACCAAGTAATTTCTTGTTTTGATTGTGTTGTGTGATCATCTTATTATATTGTAATGACATTTTAGAGCATTCTCAAATTGTACAATCAAAATTAAGCACAGATATATATACCAGCCATCAAGAGTTTGAAGCTCCAAATTCTGGTTTGCTTGGTATGACAGAAGTCGTTTTACTGAATTTTTCCTCAGAAATGGACATTCCGGTGTTGGGCTCAAGAGTGAAAAGTTACTTTTGATAAAGATTGACAATATCATCATTAGCAAATCAGACTGTTATGATGGAATTTTTTACAATGTCTAATTTTGGTTAAAAGCTCCCTTTGGTTGGTTGCTAAATTTCCCTTTGAGTTGCAATTAGTTTGGTTGTGATATATTTTCTGTCAGATGTCTCAAGTTTTTTCTGCCAATAACTGCTCCTTGTGTTATGATGGCTTTTTTTACAATGTCTAATGTTGGTTAAAAGATTACCTTTTTAAAAAATAAATAAAAAGCTCCCTTTGGCTGGTTGCTAAATTTCCCTTTGAGTTGCAATTAATTTGGTTGTGTAAGATAATTCTTTTCTCCCTATAACAAGTTCATATAAATACAGCTATGAGCTAAAACGCCATTAAAACTCACAAACTCTCTACTCCAATTTCTTAAGCGGTAGAGCCTGATGTGTGAGTTAGGACTTAGACACACGTTCATGGGTCCGAAACAAAAGTGTAGAAGGGTGGACGTACACATTGTCCATCAAGTTTTGGTGTCAGATGAAGTCCTTATAATTAGTTGTTCGATACACAAAGCAAGGTATTTTAGTGGAGAAGGGTAGCCCATTAGAACAAGAAAAAGCAAAAGTTTTAGGTCTGTTGAGAATGGGAATCGAACTAGCTAGAAAGTTTAAATATGAAAAAGTAAACACACAAAGAGGATTCAACCTCTACTATATATTACTACTACAAAACAATTAATATTAACCAGTATAATTTTCCGCCGAATGGACCAAACAGATTCTTGTGTTACTTCAGTAAAACAAAAATACAATCATTTTACAAAAGAGGAAAAGTCATTGCTTCACTCTTGTCTCAAGAATAAAGTATTGCTGGGACATTCCATTTCTTCTTTTCCTTCATATATACTATGTTTTGCTTTGTTGATTAAAGTATTTGTATTTTCCTTCAATTTTACTTATTCTTTTTTACTAGTTTTTCTTTTTGCTCTGCTATAAATAATGAAGAAATTGAACACTCAGTTTATAATTAATTGATCATCTTTGAGAGCATTCTTTCTAATCACAAATATTTTTATTTTTCTCAATGGATATACTTATTAATGCTGTAGGTGGCATTGTTGTTGAGGTGGGAAAGTTTGTATGTAAGTGCATCTATCCAAAGATTGAAAATATTGTCCGTTTCTCGTCAAAAATTGAAAATCTAAGGGAGGAAATGGAGAAGCTAACAAAGTTTAGAGATGAAATCAATGGAAAGGTGGTGAAAGATGAGGGAGAAGGCTATAAAACAAAACCAGATGTTATCAAGTGGATCAAAGATGTTTGCGAGCTGGAGGATGAATGAGAAACTATGCAACAAAGCATTGCAGCAGCTAAGACATTTGCGTATAAATGCTGGAGCCTTCGCTCTCAACTCTCCACTCAAGCACAGAAGATTCAAGATCAACTTTCCAGGCTTAAACAAGTCGGAGAAAGCTTTGGATCAAATTTGATGGTAGAAAATTACCAGATGAAAAGAGTTGAGTTCATCGCGGGACCATCAGTAGAGGGTCAGTCAGCAGCAACAAGGAATCTCAACGAAATCCTACGACTATTGGAAGATGATAAGGTAATGTTAGAAATAATCTAAAATTTTATTTTACCATTTCATACTTGCTAATTTCATTAATTCCTATCTAATTAGATTTTATAGTCAAAAGTAGTTTTGTTTTTCCTATTATACTAAGGAGGTTAAGTGGAGATTAATGTCACCACTCACCACCCATTTTCTAGTCAAATTTTGTTTTGAACTATTTTTAAAAATAATAATAAGATACTCATTTTATTATTTTATGAAATTTTATTGAAATGAAACTTTTGTTTTAAACTAATTGTTAAAAAAAATTTGTTTCAACAAAATTTATTAAAATAAACATCATATTATTTTTGAAAATGTTGTGTTACTACATGTAAATTGAATTCTTAGGATAAAAAAAAGAGTAGGTAATTTTATTGGTTCGTTAACTCCATATTTATTGTAATTTGGAAATGAGTTTAGAACATTATGTACATGTAAACATACTAAAAAGTGAGGGAACAAAAATATCGGTGAAAAAAAGGCATGGGAAAAAGAGATGAAAGACAAGAATTGACAAGCAAAGCATGAGTTTAGTCACCCGTAGGACTTATATTTATAATATAGAATAACTCCATATTTATTGTAATTTGGAAATGAGTTTAGAACATTAACTTTGAATATAAACTGGGACAATTGAAGAGTACTAACAATATTGAGGTTTACATAAAGTTTTTGCCAGTATAGTGCTAGTTGGGTTGGTGGGGATTCAGTATTTTCAGTTTAAAGTTATATTTCAATAACATTTAATAAAATAATTAAAATGAGTATTTTATTATTTTTAAAAAATTAGTTTAAAATAAAAGTTGTATTTTAACAAAATTTAATAAAATAATTTAAAATGAGTATCTTATTTTTTTTTAAAAATATTTTGAACAAAATTGTATTTTAATAAAATAAATAATTAAAATAAGTATCTTATTACTTTAAAAAAAAATTAATTTAAAACAAAAATTGTATTTCAACAAAATTCAATGAAAAAATCATTTAAATTCGTTGTGTGACTTTTTAAGTTAAATATCCATAGTTGAGTGACTTTGTAGAATATCTATAGTTGAGTGACTTGGAAGTTATAAAAGAAACTTGAGTGATTTTCTATGAGAAGAACTCTTAGTTGAGTGAGTTTATGTGTGAAGAATACTTAGTTTGTAGAGAATAACAGAAGAAAAATATAATCGGAAAACCTTCTGCTAGCCCACGATCGTTAACTAATCGGAAGATTTAATTAACTAAGAGGAAGTTAGAAAGGAGAAGACATATTTTGAAAAGAAGAACTTGGTTATGGAAGAATACTCTTTGATTTGGGTTGTTTACAAATGACAATGACCACCCCTATTTATGTTTTATGTTGTGACAAAAAGATGAAAACGAAAATCCAAAAATAAAGAACACCAAGTTTAACATGGAAAAATCCATCAAACCGAAGGTAAAAACCACGGGATCGACAAGATCCGAATTGCTTCACTATACTAATAAGAGGGTTACAAATATTCTCCTAATTAATGGCTACACAACAAGTGCCAAAAGTGAAGAAACAATTGCCACACCAACAAAAGATAAATAGAAAGAAAATCACCCAAACCCAACTATTGTTCGGGATCTAAATCCGATCTCCACCGTTCAAATCAAACGCCGAGGTGTTGGGAACACTCAGTCAAAATTTCAGTCTGATCCAACGGTTAATTAATCAAGTAACGCAATCTGAAGGTTGCTAGTCGAAGAAAAAAACTACAGCAAAAAGAACTTTTTCTTCTCTCCTCTCTCTTGTTGAAAGCTCTCTAAAAAAACCTATCTTATGTCTTAACGTCTTTCAAAGACAATACTAATGTACAATTGAATAATTCTCTCAACCCGTCTTATTTATAGAGTTGTGCTTTTCCTTATAAAGCTAAAATCAACTCCAAATAGAACTACAATTCCAATCACTTTCCCAATAGAAATGGAAACCAAATAAGATAAAGAATAGTTCCAATTCTTTTCCAAATAGGATTAGACCATGGACCTTTGACTAGAACATGGGTCATAGTCCAACAAATTTCCCCTTCAACCAAGGGGCTAAATGAACTTCAAGTGGAGGAACTCTTAACAGGCTTCATGCCTGCCACATTTCTATAAAACTCATGCTTGTCTACGATCACCACTTTTGTAAGCATATCTGAAGAATTGTTATCAATGTATATCTTCTCAACCTCAAATAATTTCTCTTCCAGAGCCATTCTAATCCAATGATACTTTCTACTAATATGTTTGGACTTATAATGAAAGGTAGAGTGCTTGGTGAAATAAATAACACTTTGATTATCACAAAATAAGACAAATATTAATTGTTCAAAGTCAAGATCTTTGATAAACTCCTTTATCCAAAGCAATTCTTTGACACCTTCAATGATTGCAATATATTCAGCTTATGTGGTAGATAGAGCTATGCATTTCTGTAGTCTTCATTGTAAAGAAATAAGCCCCCCTCCAAAAGTGATCAAATAACTAGAAGTTGATTTTGAATTGCCAAGATTTCCTCCTAAATCAGAGCTTGTGTAGCATACAAGTTCAAGCTTTCCACTACCAAAGCATAACTCCATATCTAAAGTACCCTTCAAATATCTTAGTATCCATTTCACTACAACCCAATGATCTTTTCCATACTAACATATGCAATATATATCTGGTCTAGTGCAAACCACAACATACATCAAACTACCAACCACAGAAGAGTATGGAATACATGAAATCTCCTTCTTCTCTTCATTAGTAGATGGACTCTAGGACATACTCAACTTAAAGTGTTTAGCAAGAGGCGTACTAACCACTTTTGCATATGTTATATTGAACCTCTTGAGTACTTTCTCAATATACTTCTTCTGGGATAATGATAACTCCTTTTTGTGTCTATCTTGATGAATTTGTATTCCTAAAATCTTCTTTGTTGGCCTCAATTCCTTCATCGCGAACTCTTTGCTCAACTCCTTCTTGAGGACTGCAATTCTAGATTTATTTTTGCCAACAATTAGCATATCATCCATATAAAGTAGTAAGATAATAAAATCATCAGAGAACTTTGAAAGAATACACAATGATCAGAAGAAGTTTTTTTGTATTCTTTAAATTCAAACTTCAAGTACCACTGCCTTAGAGCTTGTTTTAAGGCATACAAGCTCTTTCTCAATTTGTATACACAATTTTCTTTTCCTTTAACTACGAAACCTTCAAATGTAAATCTCTTCTTCTAAATCACCATGAAGAAAGACAGTCTAGACATCCATCTGCTCAATCTCTAAATCTAGACTTGAGGCTAAGCCTAGAACCATACGAATAGAGGACATTTTTACAATATGAGAGAAAATTTCATGAAAGTCAATTCCCTTTTTTTGACCAAAACCGTTGACAACTAACCTAGCCTTATACCTAGGTGCAAATGTGTGTTGCTCTTGCTTTAATCCGAAGATCCATTTATTTGTTAAAGCTTATTACCTTTCGGTAACTCCACTAGCTCATATGTGCCATTCTCGTGAAGTGACTTCATTTTGTCTTCCATGGCTTCTATCCACCTATTTCTATGAGCATCTAGCATGACTTCTTAAAGTTTCTATCTATATGTGATAATAAAGCTAAAATAGAAAATGTGGGGTGACACCCTTCTTATCAATAAATACTTATTTATTCTTATCAATTTTTTTTTGACATTTTTTGTTACTTTTTTCTTAAAATAATTATTGCCTCAATTTTTATTTTATTTTTTCTAGCATTTTTTTTATAATTTTGGATTACTATTTATCTAATTTCTCAAAATTTTGGATTCTTTTGTCATACTAAATACAATATGTTTTATAATAATTACATTCAATATATTAAACAATATGTCGTAGGAACGAAAAGAAAATTGTCATTTAAAAAAAAATGGTTAGATTATAATTTATTATGGTTAAGAAAGATAAAGATATTATTTCAATATCCCATAACCACATTCAATACATTAAAAATTAATTGAATAACTGTAAATGAAAAAAGAATTACCATTTAAGGAAAATAAATATTTAAAATAACATAGTAATTAAGAAAAGAGTAAGACATTATTTTAATATCTCAATTTGTAACTTTTGACCCACTACTCAATTAAACCGAAAGTGCATTTAACAATATTAAAGGGTTATTAGTTTAATATGTTTTCTCATTCTACAAATTATATTCAATTAAACTTAGTTTTAAAGATAAAATAACGGCTCTATTTAAATTATTATCACTATATGTCAAAAAAAATTATCATGAAAAAGCTTTTCTTGCTCCTTATTTTGATTTTTTACTATTATTATTTTTTCAGTCATTTTTCAATGATTTTTTATTTTGATTTAAAATTTAATGTTTATTCTTAAACTCTGATGGTACAAATTGATGTGGAGTAGAATATAATAAATGATAATTCTTCTACTAAATAAGAAGATATAACGAAGTCACTTGTTGATGCATTTGTTTAGTATTACATTGGTATTTCACATTATGAGATATTTTTTAGACATTTAAGAAGAAAGGTACACCATATTCTTCCTCATTTAATAGATGTAAAATTTGTCAAGCTTTAATTTTTATTTTACAATCTTCATATTATTAAAACAAATAATAATATTACGGTTAAACAATAGAAAATTAATTAAAAATATTTAATTTTTGACGATCGCACAAAGCGCAGTCAAGTTCTCTAATATGTGATGATGATTCATATATATTTACATTTTTGTCCAAAAAAAGATTGTAAAATAGAAGGGCAGTAGTCACCTTTATAAGGGCATTATGATATTTGAACTTTTCACTTGAAGTTAGTATAATATGATATATATGACCATTGTTATACTCCCTCCGTCCACTATTGTTTGTCAGGTATACTAAAAGTAGTTGTCCAAAATTAATTGTCAATTTAAACAATCAAAGAATAATTAGTCACTTTTTTCCAATTCTGCCCTTAATATTTACATAACTACTAGTTTCAAAAAGTAGCCATTTTAAAGTTACAAGACTACTTTAATGTGAAAAAAGTTGTGTTTATAGTTTTCAAAGTACAAACCATTTTAATAATGATTGATAGTAGGGTTATATTAGTCAAATTGCACCTTATATTAAATTTTTCTTAAGGGTTGTGCATCATCTTACTCTGACAAACAATAGTGGACGGAGGGAGTACTAAATTACTATATTTTTGGGTACTTGTATCATTTTAGGTATACATCATTGGTGTGGTGGGTCCAGGAGGAGTTGGTAAAACAACATTGGTAAAGAATCTGAACAATGAGCTTCTAAAGATTAATGTGTCAAATTCTAAATTGTCTTTTGGTGTTGTGGTATGGGTTACCGTGCCCAAACCACCAATAGACATAAAAAAGATTCAAGCACAAATTGTGAGCAGATTAAACCTGAAGGTAGATAACGAGGGAAGTGAAGTAAGTATTGCCAGCAAAATCTTGGAAAGGCTCAAGCAAGAAAAAAGTTTCCTTGTCATACTAGATGATGTTTGGGATGCTATAAATTTGGATCATGTAGGTGTGCCCCAACCCAAAGCTCACACAGGAAGCAAGGTTATTATAACTTCTCGTTTTGGGGATGTTTGTAAGATGATGAAAACAGACACCGAAATGAATATTTCCACATTGAAGGAAGATGAATCTTGGCAATTGTTTATCAAAACTGCGGGAGATGTTGCCAATCGGGAGAATATTCAACCAATTGCAAGGGATATTGCAAGAGAGTGTGGCGGTTTACCTTTAGCAATAACTGTTATTGGGGCATGTATGAGCGGGAAGAACAGGGTCGAGGAATGGGTAGATGCTTTGGATTCACTTAGAATATCTGAACCTTATGAAAAAGATGTAATAGATGAGGTTTACAAGGTAATCAAGTTGAGTTTTGATTATTTAGAATCTCCGGATACTGGAAGCAAAAGGAGAGGTGACATTAAAAGTTGTTTCTTGTATTGCTCCTTATATCCGGTGGATATTCCAACAGAGGATCTCATACATTGCTGGTGGGCAGAGGGGTTCCTCGGTGAACATGACACATATGAAAAGGCTTATAACAGGGGAAACACAATAATTGGGAGTCTAAAAAATGCCTGCTTGCTAGAAGCCGATGGGATGTATTGTGTGAAGATGCATGATGTGATTCGTGATGTTGCTAAATGGATAGCTAATACCTTTGGGGATGAACACATTTCTGTTTTTCAAGCTGGAATTGGGTTGACAGAGATATCACATACTACTAAAGTATCAGCTGCTTCTGTCAAGAGAATATCATTCGCAAGCAACAAAATTGAATATCTACCTGATTGCTTCATGAAATGCCCAAAGACAACATCTTTACTTTTGCAAGACAATGAATCCCTTGTGAAAATTCCCGATAAATTCTTTTTGTCATTTCCAGTTCTAAGAGTTCTGAACCTGAGTGGAACTGGTATTAGAGCACTGCCTTGTTCCATCAATGAGTTACGTCAACTACATGCTCTAATACTACAAAATTGCAGCATGTTGAAAGAGTTACCATCTATTGGTAATCTTTGCAATTTGCAATTGCTTGATTGTGATCGTACAATGTTACGTTGCCTGCCGGAAGGAATGGACAAGTTGACAAATCTGAGGGTTTTAAATATGCCTAATTCTAATTTGGGGAGCAGCATCGGCCAAGGATTTTTCCTCAAATTTTCTAGCATTGAAATAGTAGACATGATGCATACCTGTCTTGGAGCAACTTCTTTTGATGAGCTATCATCTCTACGCAATCTGACTGGTCTTTTTATTACATTGGACAGCTCTTCGATTTTCAATAGAGACCACACCTGGATGAAAAGATTGAAACGATTTAGTATTGAAGTTGGGAAATTTTCATTTCATGTTCCATTCGACAAGTCAAGAAGGGAGATAATTGTCCACGAGTGTGAAACTTTCAGTAACGGAGAGCTCTCAAGCATGTTGCAGTTTGCTTCACATTTGCAGTTGGTAGCTTGCATGGGTCTTAGTAAGTTGATTGCAAACCAGTGTTTTAATGGATTAAAATCACTATACATTATCAACTGTCGTTGTGATTTTGGACCAGTGGAAGAAGGAAGTGGAAAGATTGACCCTCTTCCAAATCTGGAATATCTCAGCTTCTATTATGTAGATCATTTAAAGAGTGTTTCTGATTTCGGTCATTTTCTGGGTCTAAGATTTTCTAAATTACGCAAACTGGATGTATTCGGTTGTGATAATTTAACATGTCTTTTTAATGTTGGTGGAGCTTTTTCTGTACCCAGGCACTTGGAAGAAATTTCACTTTCCGGTTGTGATCATCTGACAGAGTTACTGGCACAATTCGTCTCAAGTCAGACGACACTCGTTAGTGCAGAAATTCCAAGAGTTCGAAAGTTATCTTTGGAAAACTTGCCAAAATTAGCAACTTTTGGGGAGGCACAGAGTATGTGGGAACACCTGGAGGAACTTAAGGTGGTCGGATGCAATGGAATAAGGAAGTTGCCTCTCTCTATTCAAACCTCCAATAACATCAAAGTGATAAGAGGATCATCAGAATGGTGGAGCCAACTGGAGTGGGATGACCACAACTACAAGTCAAATTTAGAGCATTGTTTCACGCAAGACTTACCCTGGGCTAGGAGTGGCAAACGAGCGAGTCGAGCCGAGCCGAATATGAGTTGATCAAAAAATGAGTTAAATAAAAATGGGTAAGTTACTCGACTCAACTCACATTTTAAATGGGTAAAAACGAGTTACCCAATGGATAATATGGATAACCATATTTACCCATATTATAATAAAAATCTTGTTAAAAGCTTTAAAAACAAAAACAAAAAATTAATTTTTTTTATCACTTCACTCCACCCCCTACCAGCCCCCCCTATCCCAAAAAAATGTAAAAAATAAAATAAAAAAATTTCCACCCCATACCAC
>NW_006239195.1:130745-135438 GCF_000226075.1 Solanum tuberosum | reverse complement strand
TCAAAGTTCTCCAGTTGGTGACCCTGAGGTTGTTACACCTACTCAAACATCAACTACTACTACTGCAACTGTTGAGCCTGAGACTGGTGCACCTACTCAACCAACATTTAATCCAACTGTTGAATCTGTTGTTGAGGATGACTTTTCAGTGCTAGATTCAGACCAGTCAACTGAAAATAGTTCAGATTCAGACCATGAAGATCTATTCAATGAAGGTGATGATGAATATGAAAGTGATGTCCATGAAGAAAATATAAACTTAAGGGCTGAGAGGAGGTCATACCAAAGGAGGAAGAGAACAGAAAGAGCACCAAAAGACCCTGAAGAAGTTCCAGTTGCTGAAGTTGGTCCAGATGTGGGTTTTGATGAGACTGAACCTGTTGATAAAAACTTAAAGGGTAAAGTTGTTGGGGATGAGCATGTGTATTGTAGTTCTGATGCTTATAGTGTTGAAACTGATTCAGATAATGAGACAAGGAGGGATAGTAGAAGAATTGTTTTTGATAAAACTGCTGAAAAGGTTATGTGGCAGTTGGGCATGGTGTTTGAGAGTGTGAATGATTTTAGGGATGCTGTTACAAAATATTCACTTCAAAAAGGTGTCCAGTTAGAAAAGTTTACAAATAACCCAAAAAAGGTGAGGGTTAGATGTAGAAAAGGGTGTCCTTGATTGTTATATGCAAGTCTTGATAGAGCTACTAATAACTTTGTGATTAAAACCTACAATCCTTGGCACAAATGTGTGAAGACCACAAGAAATTACATGTGTAATGCTAAATTCTTGCATAAGCACTACAAAGATAGAATCACTGAGCAACCAAACATTAGAATTTTCAAATTTCAACAGTTGATAAGAAATGAGTTAGGAATACATGTTGGGAAGACTACTGCTAGGAGAGCAAGACAGAGAATATTACAGGAACTAATGGGTGATCATTTGAAAGAGTTTGGTAGAATTTTTGACTATAGGGATGAATTGTTGAGGACCAATCCAGGTAGCACTTGTGTAGTAAAAGTTGATGATTCTGAAGGTAATGGTAAGCTGGTTTTTGAGAGTTTCTATATATGTTTTGATGCTTGTAGAAAAGCTTTTCTTGGTGGATGTAGGAAATGTATTGGTTTAGATGGATGTTTCTTGAAGGGTGTAACCAAAGGACAATTGTTGGTTGCTGTGGCTAAAGATGCTAATAATCAAATGTTGCCTATTGGATGGAGTGTAGTAGAGTATGAAAATAAAAACACATGGGCATGATTTTTGAAATTGTTGATAAAGGACTTGGGATTAGGTGATGGCAGAGATTACACACTCATTTCAGATATGCAAAAGGTATGTTTTTGGTTAATTTACTGTTTTTATTACTGTTTTTAACAATAATGTTATTTTGTTCATTGCAGGGGCTTACATCAACAGTCAAGCATCTTTTACCAGAGGTGGAGCATAGGATGTGTGCAAGACACATTTTTGCTAACTGGGCAAAAGATTACAGAGGTTTAGAAAGAAGGAATCAATTTTGGAAATGTGCAAGAAGCACCTTTGAGGTAGCGTTGAAGGCAAATTTGGCTCACATGGCATTGCTAGGTAAAAAAGAAATTGTTCCAGATTTACTTCACTATGATGTCAAAACTTGGTGCAAAATGTACTTTAGGACTGATGTTAAGTGTGATAGCATAGATAATAATATGGCTGAAAGCTTCAATGCTTGGATCTTAGCTCCAAGACATAAAACTATTATCACTATGCTTGAAGAGATTAGGGTAAAGGTAATGAATAGACTAGGTCAATTTCATAAATTTCCAGAAACATGGTTGACAAATATTTCTCCAATGGCATTGAGAGTGCTTGAAAAGAACATAGCAAAGTCAATGAAATGTCAAATTGAGTTCAATGGAGAAAGAGGCTTTGAAATTTCAGATGGATCTTATGTCCATACTGTTGATATGAGCAGTAGGACATGTAGTTGTAAATCATGGATGCTCAAAGGAATACCATGTCCACATGTCATTGCTGCCATTCTTTACAAGAATTGGGAACCAATTGACTATGTTGATGATTGCTACAGTAAGGAGACTTATCTAAGAACTTACTGTCATTACCTACAACCAGTAACCAACATGAAAATGTGGTCTGATTCAACAAATCCTCATGTGGAACCACCACTTGTTAAATCTATGCCAGGAAGACCAAGAAAGGCAAGAAACAAAGAGTGTTGGGAGACAAAAAAGTCTGGAAAATTACCAAGAACAGGTGTTTACATGACTTGTAGCATCTGTCATGGAAAAAATCACAACAAAAGGAGTTGTCCATTAAAGGTATGTCATTTATATGTTATTCGTTATTTATGGTATATATATTTGAGATATTTGACTTGTTATCTATTTGATGTTGTAGGATTCTGTTGCTGTTGGACCAAGTAATGAAACAGGTACTTCTAGAGCAATTCCTAAACCTAGAGGAAGGCCAAGAAAGACACCTACTACTACTACTAAAGCACCTGTTACTGATGGAGAACCTCCTAGGCCTAAGGGAAGGCCAAGAAAGACACCTACTATTACTATTGAAGCACTTGTTACTGATGGAGAACCTCCTAGGCCTAAGAGAAGGGCAAGAAAAACAAATGTAAATCCTGATGCACCTCCTCCTAAGCCTAGGGGAAGGCCAAGAAAAACAACAAACAATGAGGCACTTATTGCAACATTAACTATAGGCAGGGGTATGACTATTGAATCCCTTCATTTTCAAGTCCTTTTTTAGACACCTGCCAGGGGAAGAGGCATAGGCATTGGAAGGGCTGATACAGCACCTGCAAGGGGAAGAGGCATAAACATTGAAAGGGCTGATACAACACCTGCCAGGGGAAGAGGCATAGGCATTGGAAGGGCTGATACAGCACCTGCAAGGGGAAGAGGCATAAACATTGAAAGGGCTGATACAACACCTGCCAGGGGAAGAGGCATAGGCATTGGAAGGGGTAGGGGAAAGAATAATACAACGGTTCAAGCACCAGGAAGAGACAGGGGTTTCAAAGTACCTCTAAGTGGTATAGGAGTGCCAAAGAGGACATCTTTGCATGAGTGGTTTGAAAATCCAACAAGTTACACTACAAATGCTCCACCAAATCCACCTGCTTCACCTGTTTATTCTCAATCTAATGCAGTACCTACTAAAAAGTCCTGAACAGTTGGAATGGGAGTTTTTATTGCTGAAAATGGCTTAACAACATACAATGTAAGTCCTAAAACCTCTGATAACTTTGTATTAACTTTAATGTTGCCTTAATGTTGTCTTAATTTTGTTCCTACATATTACAGCCAGGACTGCCAAGTAATAGGCTATTACATACAGGCTCTGGACACCCTATCAGTTCTGCTAATGTTACTGGGGACCTTGGTTTCAAACCAAGAACTGGTGTAAGGTGGAAAGGAAAAAAAGCAATGACATCAAATCAACTTGAAGTGATGAGGGATGAGATGAGAGTGAACAAAAGACAGAAAAAGGCTTCATCACAATCATAGGAACAATGGAAGTAGTTAAAACATTTTGATAGTTTTTTGAGATCAAAGATGGTGTAATATTATTTACCATGTTAGTGGGCAAGTTATTTACCATGTTTGTATGTTTTGAAATTGTGATGCTCCAGTTGAACATCTATGTTAACTTGATACAATAATTTTGTTATCAACTAATGTATGCTATATTTGCTTGTTTAATTCAATTGTGCTTTCTATTGTACTTTGTATCCAATTGTGTTTTGTATATGCATTTTACATTAAACATAAACACTTACGAAGTAGTAACATACACGATAACCATTCATAGAAACAAGGATATTGCATCCAACACAAAATCAATTTCATTGACTTCCATACATACTAGCAAACATAAACACTTTGAAACTTACATCAACCAAAAGAAATCTTCAACTAGCTATTTTGATTCAAACAACAACCTACGATAACATGAAATCCTTCAACTACCTATTATGATCCAAACAGCAACATCAACTACCTATTTTGATCAAAACAGCAGCATACATGATTAAGAGACACACCATGAACATTCTATTAAGGTTAAAGTAGGTACTCCATTTCTTCTTCACCTCAATCAATTTGTCTACCTCTTCACAGTCTGAAAGCACTCCATCCATCTCTTTCAGACTAGAATGTTCTTCCAACTGGGTAAAGACAGATTGAGCTTCCATCTCCGTAATTTGTTTATCATTAAAGCTATTGATTTCTTCCATCTCCTTTATTTTCTTTTCATTTGCAACTAATAGTTCATTCATGTCCTTCATTTTCTTCACCAATTTATGAATGACGAACTTATAGCGTTCATTAACCACATCATCCCTCCATCGAAAATATTTACACTTTCGTGATCCATAGTATGGGCAAGACCAAAATCTTCTACCCGGATTATTATCAGACCAAGAAGTTTTCAAAGTGAGCAACAAACCGTGAAAGCATCGCACTTCCTCAGTCAACTTTGGATCATCTTTATCAAAACAAATGCTATTCAAATTCAATTTTACGTCTTCCATGGATAACCCTAACGAAAAAAATTAGAAATCAGAGAAAAGAAATTAGAAGCCCTAAATAACAATAGAACAAATAAGATCAAGAAAAAAATCTGAAATTAAAGAAAATAATTTGCTTAATAGAAAGCTTACCTGGCCCTTCAATGGTGGTCTTTCGG
>NW_006239195.1:114402-130001 GCF_000226075.1 Solanum tuberosum | reverse complement strand
ATAAATCATAATAATTAATAGCTTAAAATATTTCAAAACATATAAACAGTTTTTGTTAACTTTCAAAATTTCATCTATACGCATAAATTGGGAGAAATATAGATATATAGATATTTTGAGTTGCTAATTATTGTGAGTTATAGTACGTTTTATGTAATTTTCATATATATTACTCGGTCCTGATTTATGTGATACAAATGAAATTTCAAAAGTCAATGAATTTTTTATAAGTTTTTTTTTATATTAACTTGTTAATTATTGTGATTTCTAATATATTTACGTAAAACATACTCTAAATACAAATAATTAGCAACTTAAAATATATAAAAACATACTAAAAAATTGATTAACTTCAAAGTTCATATGTACCACATAAATTAAAACAGAAACAATAACATATATTGGGTCCCGTGCTGGCACGGGGTCCCACATCTAGTATATATATATATATATATGATCCTTTTCACACATGATTTTTTTTTTTTTTGACAAAAGTGTAAAAAAAATAGCCCTCAACTTTCATTAATAATTAATTTTTTCCTTCATTATACTATGTGGTTATATATACCCCACCATCCACAAACTTATCAAATGTACCCTTAATATTGAGCAATAATTGACTTCTACACTTTTTTTTTTCCTTAAAAATAGTACTCCACCTAGCTTTGGAAATATACCTGAAAATACTGAATATGATTAATAATATTTTTTGTTCCTAAATTGTTGATAAATGCTGATTCTAATCCCTTAAATGTAAAAATTTCGTATACATAACCAATGTCTCTATGCATCACGTCTCAATTTTGGATACATCATTCAACGTTCCGATATGCAACATCCCGATTTTGGATACATCACTCAACGTTTTGATACATCTCGTACATCCCGATAACCCACATAAAGTAATGTATTCAACCGATACATTGCATAAAGTGATGTATTCAAGAATATGAGAGAGTAGGAAGTTTTGTAATTTTTTCAAATAATAAGAAAATTTTAAAAATATAATAAAATAAATTATGTATTTAAGTAATTTTTCCTTTATTTATCCACATATAAGAGAAAAAGACCCAAAACCCAACACAATAAATAAATGTCAACAACCATGATTAAATATACCCTCAATTTTAAGATTTAAAATAGATATATATTTAATTAAAAAGTAGAATATATATTCTTATCATCTAACAAATGAGGTATATATACTGTCATCGTCAGAAAATAATGCATATTTGGACTGGTTCAATTTTCAAAATAATGCATATGTAGCAACTGCTTTGTACTACATTCATTAACTTCAATTTGGGCTGGTTCAATTTTCACCACTGAGCTGTCTATTTCAGTACAACAAAATTTGGAAAATATGTTACTGATTGTTAAACTGCAAACAACCAGCTATTCATTTTCCTTTAATTTATTGTGAAAATTTGTCTACCGGATATTTTTAGTATACTTCCTCCATCTCATACTTCCTCTGTCTTTAATTACTTGTCTATTTTTTCTTGTTTAGTTATCCCTAATTACTTGTCCATTTTGACAAATCAAGAAAGAACAATTTTTTTTTACCTATTATACCCTCAATTAATTACTTTGAAAAAGGTAGAACTTTTTGAAAATCTTCGGTTTTTAATTCATCTACTTCATAATTAATAGACATAAAATGGTAAACTCACTATGTCAATAATTATTTTCTTAATAGATATGCCAATTCAGAAGTGGACAAGTAATTACGAATAGAGAGAGTATTAGTTGTCTATAATTCACATTACTAAAAATAGGTATCTCAAATGATTTATCAATTTACAAAATCAAGATAGAATTAATTGCAATTTTTTAAAACTTTTTTGCTCTTACAATTAATTCTTTTTAAAAGTGTAAATAAATTTGTAAAATTTCAAAAAGTTTTTTAAGGGGTAAATAGTAAAACTATTCTTTTTATTTATAATTTCTTATAAAACCTATAAAAGAGAAAGTGTATAACTAATATAGAGCAAAAAGAGTATAACATTATCCCTTAAGCAAATGCTTATTTTTAGTCGGGAAAATTATGCAGAATAGCAAACATTTAGCCTATATTAGGTACTATAGCTATAGTTTAAGAAAATTGTAATTCGCGGCGACAGTTTCCCCAATTATTGTTATTTGTCTGATTTGTATAATTCGCCTGATTTGTATAAATCTAGGTAAATGTCAACTATTTGGACTCGTTCAGTTTTCACGACTTATAAGCTGTCTTTTGATGTCTCAAACAGCTTCTCTATTTGCCAACAACCATCTATTCAATACAACAAATTAATTGTGAAAGTCTAAAGTGCTTTTGTTGAGATTAATTAGTTTTAGCCTTAACTAATTATATGAAATTGATGTATGCAGTTAGTTAGAATAATGACTGAACAAATTAGTTAGAGATAGTTAGATGAATAGTCTGTTAGCTAGTTAGACATTTTATCTTTACATACACATAGGAAGAAGAAGAAATGGAAGTTCAGTTTTCTCTTTTCCAAAATTACGATTCGTTCATCTTCTTCACATGCTCTAAATGATTATTTCTAAATCATTAATTTTCCCCTTTTCCGTTCGTACTATGTTAAACCAGCTGGCATGCACAGATACGAAGGAAAAAGAAGAAAAGGAAAGTCACTAGCAAGAGATAAAGATAATAAAACAATATGTTTGTACTTTATTAAAAAAAGGCAGAATTATTGGAGTAACTAGCGATGTACTTCCAAAAGAGACGACTATGCAACACAGCAGGGAGTAGGGACGGAGCTAGAGTATAAATTATGAGTTCGGCTGAAACCAGTAACTTTGATTCGAATCTTGTATTTAAATTAATACATATGTTGAATTTGTACAAATAATTGGTTTAGAACTCAATAACTTTAAAAAATTGGTATTTCGAATCTGGCTTTAGGCAACATGATTGAGAATAATTGAAGCCATCCACTGCAGAAGGACAACAAAAATCTCAAGAGTCCCCACAAGTGAGGATTTTTCAATTTGGAGCACTAATGAATGTTTTTTAATGTCTCACAGAGATTCTCTACTTCCCAAAATAAGTTGAAAAAAATATGTATGAGGCTCTCGTTACTTTATTAGAATTGGTAAGGTAACACCTAGTATGTGTATGTATATTTTAATGAAAGTGTGGTATAAATTCACCAAAAATAACAACAAACTCAGTAAATCCCATAAGAATGAGACGACATTGTTTATTGCTATGCGCGCAATCATCTTTCACAGTGTGAAGGAAGAGCCATGAACCCATTTGCATAGATATGCCGCACAATTTTTCCTAAAAGTCCTCACACCATTAAGAAAATCGTACACCTTATATGTAGGTTCCTTTTCTTTTCAACTTCCAATGTGGAAATTAGTTTGCATACCCAACAATTTATCCCTCGAATCAAGTTTTACAACCCATCACCATTTCATGGGCTAATTTTGGAGATTAATTGTGTGCCACTCACATGATCCTCTGAGTATTTATAGCCAACAAAGCCCACTACTACCGGTCTACCCCTATGCTATCTTCCTCGTCTCATTGAACTATTGGCTCTAATATCAGTTGTTGGGCCAAAATATCCCAAAGATACTCTCACATGATGTGATATTGTCCGCTTTGGGCCAAAGTCTATGCGGTTTCCCTAAAGAGAATCTTATACCTTATATGTAGGTTCCTTTTCTTTCCAACTTCTGATGCAGGAATTAGTTCACACACCCAACAAACATCACAATCAACATTCAACATTAAACCAGCTGGCATGCACATATAAAGAAGGAAAAACAAGAAAAGGAAAGTCACAAGAAAGAGATAACAATCAACATTCAACATTAAATCAGCTGTCATGCACAGATAAAGGAAGGAAAAACAAGAAAAGGAAAGTCACAAGAAAGAGATAAAGATAATAAAGCAGATAATACAGCACTACTTTTTGTAGTACAAATAACAAAGGCAGAATTATTGGAGTAACTAGCTATGTAATTCCAAAAGAGACGACTATGCAACACTGCAGAGGCGGAGCTAGAGTATAAATTATGAGTTTAGACGAATTCAATAACTTTGGTCCAAACTTGATATTTGTTTTAATATGTACAAATAATTAATTTAGAACTTGATGACTTTAAAAAAATTAGAATTTCGACTCCACCTTTATGCAACATGATTGACAACAATAGAGGACAACAAAAATCTCATTAGTCCCCACAACCTTTGAATGAGGATTTTCAATTTGGACCACTCATAAATGTCTTTTATAGTCTCACATAGATTCTCTATTTCGCAAAATAACTAGAAAAATATGTAAATTAAATTGGACATACAAAAAGAAAGGTTCAAAATGATATGAGACTTGTTAGCTCATCAGGTTAAAAATGAAGGAGTAGTTGTCACTCCATCCACCACAACCATTATTGGCAAATCACCTAATAGAAGATATTGCATATTTTAGGACCTAAATTTGAGGTGTTAAATGGACGGGTCAGAATTGGCTGAGTAGATAAATTGACGGGTCCAAAAGTTAATTGGATTGAACATAGTATGAAAATGGTCTTTTGATGACTCCTAATGCAGAGGAAGAAGGGAATTTGGCTTAACCTACCACTAGAAAAATGTCATCTAGATTCGGTTGCAATAAATACTTTTATTTCAAATTATGTGCTAGCTTTCCTATGGCATTTCATTTTTGTTAAATGTCGCACATTGGTTGGGGAAATTGGTTGTTTCCTTATATGGTCTTGGGTATTACTCACTCGATGAACTAGCCTTTGAGCTTGAGGTTGAGTTATATAAACTCAATATCAATTTTCTTAAGAGTCAAAATTGCACCAGTTTTTGCTTTTCCAATGTTGATCCCCTAGTTCAATCTTGGGTGCGTGGGGATGTGTTTGTTGTTTTTCTTAGGGGAGGATACTTTCATATCAATTTTTTCGTATGATGACTCCTCACAGTCTCACACTTTTGGACGAAAGTCGTTTTTCTTCACAATTGTTATCTCAACTTTTACCTTTATGCTACTGTTTTAACCAACATGTTGACGTTGTTATTAATCTTTAATATTCAAAAATTTCATCAAACGCAATCTGAAGTTCTAATAATATTATATGTGCTATCATGTGAACAAAGACATAGAAAATCAAGAGCATGCGCTAAATTTTTAGTGTACAATATCAGAAGCAATACCAGCTTGTTACAACTAAACAAGTTGATCACACAACAGAACTGAAACAAGAAATTATTCATTGTAAAGTCAAGCAATCAAAATATCGGAACCAGAAAGCACAAATAGTACAAACAATGAACAGTAAACAGTTATTGACAGAAAAAACTTAAGACATCTGATAGGAAATACATCACAACAAACTCGTAAACTCTGTGTCTCTCAGGTGCAGGAAATTCCTTCCTCTGCTTTCTTTAGTCCCCTGAATGAAGCAACAAAAAGTCGAGCTTGTTAACATTTGAATGATACACCACTTAAGCTAGTGTTATTAACAATATTTAATTTGGTTCTGAGGGTGTGTTAGGTCTAACCGAATATGTTTTCCATTAATGACATATTTTTGGGTAGGCATAATACATAAAAACGATTTATAACTTGGAGACATTATACCGAATACACCATATGTGTTCATCTTTCTTGTAAAACAATTTGAGCATTTAATCCAAAACATTAAATCTATTTAGGTGAAATAACCTAACCATCAACATTATAAAGCCTTTTGAACAGAAGAAGAAAATAAAGAAAGACAAGAAAATATCACCTGATTCCTGAAATGCGGGGGAAGTAACGTCAACTTTGATCCTTCTACCAGTAGGATTCTGTGAAACAATGCTCTAAATTTGACTTGAAGTTGTCGTCGTCCCAGTCCAATTGGCTCCACCATTCTGGTGTTCCTCTTATCACTTTGATGTTGTTGGAGGTTTGAATAGAGAGAGGCAACTTCCTTATTTCATGGCAAGATATCACCTTAAGTTCCTCCAGGTGTTCCCACGGCTCCCCCAGCGTTCCTAATTTTGGTAAGTATCTCAACACCAACTTCCGGACTCTTGGAATTCGACTTGCGCTGCATTGCACAAACAACTCTACCAGCTCTTCACAATAGCTAATTGTAATTTCTTCCAAAGGTACAGAAAAACCTCCACCAACATTGAACAGACATGTTAAACTGTCACAAATGTTAATATCCAGTTGGCGTAATTTAGAAAATCTTAGATGACCGAAATCAGAAACACTCTTTAAATTATCTACATAAACAAGGCAGAGATGTTCCAGGTTTGGCAAAGGGTCAATCTGATGTCCACTTCCTTCTTCCGTTGATCCGAAATCACATGAACAACTCTCGATGTGTAGTGATTTTAATCCGTCAAAGCTATTGTAAGCAAACAACTTCCTGAGACCCATGAATTCTTCCAAGTACAAATGTGAAGCAAACTGCAACATGCCTGAGACCTCTCTGCTACTGAAAATTTCACACTTGGAGACAATTATCTCCCTTCTTGACTTGTTGAATGGTATATAAATTGAAGTTTTCCCAACTTCAATACGAAACCGTTTCAATCTAGTCATCCAGGTGTGGTCTCTATTGAAAATTGATGAGCTATCTAATCTAATAAAAAGAGATGTCAGATTGTGTAGAGACGATATCTCATCAAAAGAAGTTGATCCAAGACAGCTACCCATCATATTTATTATTTCAGTGCTAGACAATTTTAGGAAAAATCCTTGGCCGATGCTGCTCTCCAAATCTGATTCAGGCATATTTAATAACCTCAGATCTGTCAACTTGTCCATTCCTTGCGGCAGACAACGTAACCTTGTATTATCACAATCAAGCAATTGCAAATTGCAAAGATTACCAATAGGTGGTAACTCTTTCAACCCATTGCAATTTTGTAGTATTAGAGCACGTAGTTGACATAAACTATTGATGGAACAAGGCAGTGCTCTAATACCAGTTGCACTCAGATTCACAACTCTTAGAGCTGGAAATGACAAAAAAAATTCATGGGGAATTTTCACAAGGGGTTCATTGTCTTGCAAAAGTAAAGATGTTGTCTCTGGGCATTCCGTGAAGCAATCAGGTAGACATTGAATTTTGTTGCTTACGAAAGATATTCTCTTGACAGAAGCTGATACTTTAATATGTGATATCTCAGTCAACCCAATTCCAGCTTGAAAAACAGAAGTGTGGTCATCCCCAAAGGTATTAGCTATCCATTTAGCAACATCACGAACCACATCGTGCATCTTCACAAAATCCATCTCATGTGTTTCTAGCAAGCAGGCATCTACAAGACTCCTAATCGTTGTGATTCCCCTGTTGTAGGCTTCTTCATATGTGTCATGTTCACCCAGGATCCCCTCTGCCCACCAGCAATTTATTAGATCATTTGTTGGAATATCCACCGGATATAAGGAGCAATACAAGAAACAACTTTTGATGTCGCCTCTCTTCTTGTTCCCATGTTTGCTTCTTTGCTCTGAGGATAATTCAATATCCTGAGATTCTAAAGAATCAAAACTTGACTTGATGACCATGTAGACCTTTTTTTCTACATCTTTGTTATGAGGTTCAGACATTCTAAGTGATTTCAAAGCATCTTCCCAGAGCTCGACCCTTGTCTTGCCTCTCATAGATGTTCCAATAACAGTGATTGCCAAAGGTAAACCACCACACTCTCTTGCGATTTCCTTTGCCAGTGGCTGAATATGCTCCAGATTGGCAACATCTCCCGCATTTTTGACAAACAGTTGCCAAGACTCATCCTCCTCCAATGTGGAAATATTCAGTTCGGTGTCTGCTCTCGTATTCATTTGCCTACAAACATTCAAAAAACGAGAGGTTACAATTATCTTGCTTCTTGCGGGATCTTCAGGTTGGGGCACACCAAGATGAGCCAAATCTATAGCTTCCCAAACATCATCCAGTATGAGGAGGAAACTCTTTTCTTGCTTTAGCCTTTGGTAGATTTTGCTGGCAATGCTTATTACACTTCCCTCGTTATCTACCTTTAGGTTTAATCTGCTGGAAATTTGTGCTTGAACCTTTCTTATGTCTATCGGTGGCTTGGGTACTGAAACCCATATCACAACACCAAAAGACAGTTTAAAATTTGACACATCAATCTTTAGGAGCTCATTGTTTAGATTCTTCACCAAAGTTGTTTTCCCAACTCCTCCGGTACCCCACACACCGATGATGCATACCTAAAAAGATTCAAATACCAAAATATAATTTACTTACAAGTGAAAGATGCAACAATGGTCATATATATCATACTATGCTTAAAGTGGGAACACTTTAAGTGAAAATGTTTAAAATATCTTTCTTTGGATGATGCAGGTTTGCCCCTACCTAAAGATCCCGCAAGAAGCAAGGTAATTATAACTTCTTGAGTCTAGTTCTTTGGATGTTTGTAAGCAAATGAAAATAGACACCGAAATTTGGCTTTACTACCATCACCTAAGCAAGCTAGTTAGTTTGGTTGATGCTAGAAAATGGTGGAACCCAAACGAAAAGGCCTTATGAGGTACTGTACAAAAGGCAACCTTCTCTGGCTCACATCAGAGTGATAGGTTGTCTTGCATTTGCCACAGACCTGAGAAGAGATGACAAGTTTGCACCAAAGGCTAAGAAAGCAGTATTTCTTGGCTATGCCACTAGTCAAAAAGGATATTAGATGTTGAATCTAAGGTTGTTTCTGTTAGCTGAGATGTGATTTTCCATGACACTGAGTTTCCATTTCAGTCTCTAGGATTTAGAGAAGATGCAGATCATGTACCCTCAATATCATATTCACATGTAGCAGACAGTGAGCTCACACCATGTGTTGTCATCAAAAGTGCAACACCTATTATTGTAACAGAGGACACAACAATATCTGCATCATCTAGTGGTCATTCTCACAGGGATCCTAATGATACTCAACTATCAGACAATGCTGCTCCTGTTACTTCTCAGGACTCTGAATTATCAGTGCAGACTCCTACAGTTGTTACCAGAAGGTCAAATAGATCAGCTAAACCTCCAATTTGGCATACAGATTATGTTTTGACAAAGAAGAATACAAGTGCTGGCAGTTGTTCCTATTCTATTTCAGATGTTGTGGACTACCAGAGCATCTCACCTACGTATAAAAGTTTTGTCAATAAGTTTTCTCAAGAAAGGGAACCTACTACATAGCAAGAAGCCATTCTAGATCCTAGATAGGTAGAGGCTATGAAGAATGAGATACAGGCATTGGAAGAAAACCAAACATGGAAGATCACTCAACTGCCTAAGGATAAGAGGGCAATAGGATGCAAATGGGTGTACAAGGCAGGGGCGGACCCACATGTAACCTTTTGGGTGCTCAAGCACCCATTAACCCTGACGTAAACTCGTATATTTAAATAGAAACTTTTTGTAAAATAGATATATAAATACATCAGCACCCACTGATCAAAAAGCTTTATGGGCGCGTTGGTTCAGCAAGCAACTTAAAGCCATCACTTTTAAGGATGGCGAGGGTTCGAAACCCAATTCCTATAAATATTTTTATTACTCAAATTATTTATGTTTTTCTACTTCATAGTTAAATATTTCCTTCTTTTTCTCCCATACAATTCTTATAAATAAAGACCTTTCCTTTTAATTTTGTTTCAATTTCCTTCTTCTCCATTTATACTTTATTTATTTTACCTTTAGTTCTAAATTTTCTCTTATATTTTGTGTAATTTCTTGTGATTTAATTTTTTTTTGTATAAATCACTGTTTTCTTGAAAATTTTTGGTTGTTTAAAAATCCCTCAAGGTAATTTAGTTTTTCTAAGAAATGAAAAGTTTTTAACTATAATATTTAAATTGTTGTACATTTATACAATTATACTATGTGATTTATATTAACTTTATAATAAGAGAAGTGAGCACCCACGAGTCTAAGATCCTGGATCCGCCATTGGTACAAGGTAAAGTATAAAGCTGAAGGGGAGGTTGATAGGTTCAAGGCCAGGTTGGTAGCCAAGGGCTATAACCAAAAGGAAGGGCTGGACTATCAAGTAACTTTCTCTCCAGTTGTAAAAATGGGGACTATTAGAGCAGTCATAGCATTAGCTGCTGCACATCACTGGACTATCCACCAGATGGATGTTTTTAATGCATTCCTTCAAGGAGATTAAAATGAAGACGTGTACATGGAACTACCTTTGGGTTTTGTCCATAAAGGTGAAAAGGGGGTAGTGTGTAAGCTCATCAAGTCACTTTATTGGCCTCAAGCAAGCAAGCAGGCAATGGAACATTAAACTGACAACAGCCCTGGTTGATTCTGGTTTTTCAACAAAGCAGTTTATGATCACTCTTTTGTTCACAAAGAGTCAGAAAGGAAGTTTTGGTGATGGTTTTGATCTATGTTGATGATTTGTTAATCACAGGGAATGACTGCAACCTGATCTTGGACACAAAGAAAATCCTCAAGGATAATTTTAAGATCAAAGATTTAGGAGATTTAAGATATTTTTTAGGAATCGGATTTGCCAGGAATGACACAGGGATCCTTATGCATCAGAGAAAGTACTGCCTTGAGTTGATTTCAGACATGGGATTATCTAGTTCCAAGCCTGTTGGATCTCCTATTGAGATAAATCAGAAACTTACTACAAAAGAGTTTGATCTTCACTTTCCCACTGCTGATGGAAGTGACAAGCTGTTGGATGATCCGAATGTGTATCAAAGGGTGGTCGGGAGGTTGCTCTATTTGACAATAACAAGACCGGATATTGCATTTGCAATGCAGCTTTTAAGCCAATTCATGCATAGTCCTAAAACATCCCATATGGAGGCAGCAATAAGGGTGGTCAAATATGTCAAACAGTCCCCAGGATTGGGAATATTCATGACAGCCAGTGCCAGCAATCAGTTAACTGCATATTGTGATGCAGACTGGGCAGCATGTCCAAATAATAGGAAGTCCATAACAGGTTATATGGTTACATATGGAAGTTCATTGATTTCATGGAAGTCAAAAAAGCAGGACACTATTTCACGAAGCTCAGCTGAATCTGAGTACAGAAGTTTAGCATCAACAGTTGCAGAAATTGTGTGGTTGGTTGGCCCCTTTAAGGAGTTAGGGGAACAACTGAAGTTACCTGTTCCTGTATGCAGTGATAGCAAATCTGCAATACAAATTGCTGCTAACCCAGTTTTTCATGAACGAACCAAACATATAGACATCGATTGCCACTTTATTAGAGAAAAAGGTTCAATTTAGGAATGGTTCAGCCTTTGTATTTGAAGACACATCGATTGCCACTTTATTAGAGAAAAGGTTCAATTAGGAATGGTTCAGCCTTTGTATTTGAAGACAACAGAACAGCCTGCAGATTTATTCACTAAAGGACTTACTCAAGCACAACACTCATATCTGCTAACCAAGCTAGGAATGAAGAACATCTTCCACACTCCTAGCTTGAGGGAGGATGTTGAAAAGTTAGTTCCAGATACAGCTGTCAGCTGATAAGCAAATGTTTTAGTTAAATTAAATGCATGTGATTCTGTTAGATGTGTCAGTGAGTCGGTTAGTGAAAGTCTTCATTTTCTATATATGTACAGAAGTTCATTCATAGAAGTAGTAATCCTTTTCTCTGTGTCTGTAAGTCATTGATTGTATGAAATATGATTGAAGTTTCTCTCTTTATTGAGTTTTTACACTTTTGTCTATAAAATCTAATCAGACTCGAATTAATGAAATTAGCAACTATCAAATCATAAAAGATTTAGAATTAAATATTGGATTACATCCAACATTACCTTATCATCTTCTAATAATCGTAGGATTTTGTTGAGATTCCTTTTTGCTATTGACTGGCCTTTTAGTGATGGTCCCGGAATGAACTCAACTTTTTTCATCCTGAAATTTTCTACCACCAAATTTGATCCAAATTTTTCTCCAGTCTCTATAAGCCTGCAAAGTTGATCTCGGATGTTCCGTGCTTGAGTGGAGACTTCTGAGCGAAGGCTGCATTTTGGACAACATTTATACGCAAGCTTCTTCGCCCTTGCAATGCTTTCTTGCATAGTTTCCCATTCATTCTCTAGCTCGTGAACATCTTCGATCCACTTGACAACATCTGGTTTTGGTTTATAGCCTTCTCCCTCAGCTCCTTCCACCTTTCCTTTGATATCATCTCTAAACTTTGTTATCTTTTCCATTTCCTCCCTTAAATTTTCAACTTTTGACGAAAAACGGACAATGTTTTCAATCTTAGGATAGATGCATTTGGATACAAACTTTCCCACCTCAACAACAAAGCCACCTACAACATTAACAAGTATTTCCATTGAACAATTCTTGAGATAAAGAAAAAAGGAATATTGTTTCTGATCAGAATGCTAATGATATAATTGCTATCAATTAAACTGACTATGTCTACATTATTTATAGCAGAATTTTGAGAGAAGGTAAAAAGAAAAAGTATAAAAGAAGGCAAATAGAATAAGTAAAATTGAAGGAAAATACAAATACTTTAATCAACAAAGCAAAACATATGTTTGGTCCATGTTATAAAACTTTATTCCATACTTTATTCTTGAGACAAGAGTACAATGACTTCTCACATTTTATAAAACTAGTTTCTAAAGCACGAGTATTCCATGTTAATGACTACAGCTTTTTAAAATTACCATAATTTTATTTCTTAACTCTTCCAAATAGATCATTGTTCTCTATTGCATTTTCTTAACCATTTGCCTAAAAGACAAGTGTATTTTTCTAAATATAATAATAAAATGATAGACACAATTGTGTTATTTCGAATAGATCATGCATTTATATATATATATATATATATATATGGCCATGATCTTGATATTTCCAACATAACCTTGCAAATCTTTCTACTGAAGCTTTAGACACTTCTCCGAAAAATAACATATACCTTCTAATTAAGAAGAGAATGAAAGAGACATCAATATACTCTTTATATAACTAAAGTAGAAACACTCTGTTTGATATATATATATATATATATATATATATATAATGTTTTTTGATTTGGTAATGACGGGTAGTTTTGACTTACAAAAAATAAAGAAACTAAAAGTACAAGGAGAACATTTGAATTTGTAAAAATAAAGATACTATTTGCTAATATAGTAAAAGACATATAATTTCATCGATAGTTCCACCTAAACATTGTATACCTTCAAATCAATCAATATTGTGTGAATGTGTTTCTCTCTAACAAGGAAACTTATCACGCGCAATTCTTATTCGAACTTCTAACAGCTGTGCATGCTTCCCTTATTGTTTTTTTTTTCCTGCATAACAAAGAAGAAAACCAAAATGATTATATTACAGAAAAATTGCTAAAACATATTCAGATGTAAATCCTTTCTCCCTTTTTATACTATTTTTTGGTTGGTATTTCTTTTTTGAATTTTAATTACTTATTGACCTTTTGAATTCTCCAGATTAAAGACTTAGAGGTTCGCTAACGTAAGTTTAGTTAATGCAGTAATAGTTTATGAAGGATTAATTTTATTTTTTTTTTAAAGAAAGCCAAAGGTCTTATTTGAAGCATTATTAAGAGCCCATATGAACAGATTTCATATTTATTGCCATCTAAATGACTATTACTTTTTTTTTCTTCTCATTTACTATGTTTTCTTAATTCTTTGAAATTTGTTTTAAGATTGTTTAAATTCTTTGTAGAATGTATATATATATTGCACACAAATGTTTTAGAAATAATGAAAGCTTGAAAGGCAAAATGAACGTTCAATATTTGATAGACAAAATGGTGTTTTAAATTTCAATTTTTTAATTAGCATAGGGGTAATATGGTAATTCAACTTTGTATATTGGAGCTTGGTCTACTGAAGTAGCACTTGAAGAATCTGTTTGGTCCATTTCATACGAAACCTTCGGCGGAAATCTACATTATTTATATATGGTTAAAATTATTTTTTTGTAATATATGTAGTAAATATTGAACTCTCTTTGGCTTCTTTGTGTGTTTACTCTTTCATATTTTGAACCCTCTTAGTGAGAATCCTAGCTCGGCCACTGAACTGCACAGTCTTCGATTCATATTCTCAACAGACCTAAACTTTTGCTTTTTCTTGTTCTAATGGGCTATCCCTCTACCCTTCTCCACTAAAATACACACTTTATGTATGGATGGGCTCGAACAATTATAAGGACTTTAGCATTCACAAAAACTGAAAAAGGTTTTTTCTATAACCGAGAAATCCTCGAGTGCAACGGTGCACGGTCTGAAACTCGGTGAATAATGTGTCCACCCCTCTATCTGTAACATCCGACAATTTGAAATAACTATAGAGAAGCTGGAAATCGGAAATAGTCATTTTTTGGAAAAAATTCAGAATCTGGAAAATTTGGTTGTGTGGGAAAAAGTGAGTTTCTGGCCAACTTTGAGCAGTCATAACTCCTGGCTCAGGATGATTTAGGTGTAGTTCCAATATTTTTTGGAAAGCCCTTGGAATAACCTTTCCAACGCCACTGAGTTTGCTCAATTCCGAGTTTGTATGAGTGAGTTATGCCCTTTGGAAGTTGGGCAGTTGGCAGGGATTTCCGTCCGGAAATTTTAAGGGTATTTTGGTCTTTTTCCTAATCAATTGTTTTGGATATATTAAAGTGTTTGACTGATTTTAGATCAGTTTGTCTCATTTTTTAAAGAGTAAAGAGCTAGGGCTTGGGAGAGAAGAGAGAAAGAAGAGAAGGAAGAGGAGAAAGAGAAGAGCAATCAAGGAGATCATCGTGGATATCGTCGGGGGTGATCCCTACTAGGTATGTGAGTTCATAGTGTTGGTTGGTTCTTTCCCCCACACGCCAAACTTGTTTAATTTCGAAAAAAGAAAGAAAGATTGATTATGTTTGTTGAAGTTGTTAGTTGTATTTGATGAAGTTGTTGGTTGTGATTGTGTTGAAGTTCTTGTGATTTGGGACACGTTTCCGGTTGGTTTTTGAGTTGTGTTGATTTGGGACATGATTTGGTTGTGTTTTTGAGTTGAATCTCTTGTATGTTGAGGGATTTTATGATCCTTAGTGTTGGGGTTGCTCCTTTCCCCCACACCCCAAATTTATTTTATTTTCAAGAAAAGATTGGTTGTGTTGTTGATTGTGGTGTTGAAGTTCCTTGTTGATTTGGGCATGATTTGGTTGTGATTTTGCTGCTGGAACCTTTGAGGTTGAGAGGGTTTAGAGTTGGAAAGAAACAAGGGGAAAAGTCGGATTTTTGGGGGAAAAGGGTTGGGCTGTCGCGCCAGCCAGCGCACCCCAAAAAGGAACATTGAACTTTCCCCTTGGGGCAGAGCACCTGGCAGAACGCCCATCAGTCCTTCTGAAGTTTGAGGGTTGGCGCCCCGCACCTCTTAGAGCGCCAAGGACGCCAATCCTTCCCGTTACCTTCATTCCCCACTTTTTCATACATGTTCCTTGGTAAAGTACCTATGTTTTATAGTTGTTTCCAATACTTTAAAATACATCTTAACAGCCCAAACTCATCCATAAACGTGTTATCATACACCTTGAATCCATAATCCAATTCAAGGCGAGTTAGGATCAAAGTCAAGTGAAGTTAGAAGTCAAGTCTAGAAGTTAAG
>NW_006239195.1:113844-114184 GCF_000226075.1 Solanum tuberosum | reverse complement strand
TTTATATAAGTAAAGTTGAGTTTGTTATTGCCTTAATCATGAAAGAACTAAGTTGCTTGCAATGTTTTAAAAGCTATATATATTGCATGTGTCTTATTGCTTATATATTGAGTTCAATTATTCATGAGTCATACAGAGCCAAGGTAAGTGTTCTCTTGTACTCTTTTCAAGCTTAAGTTGTGTTTTAGCCTTCCAGCTCGCATACTCGTACATTCCATGTTCTGATGCCAGTTGGCCTACATCTTATTATGATGCAGACGCAGGTACCCAGGATCAGCATTCGGCACGCCGTTGATCCAGTTGAGCACTCTAGAGTCGGTGGTGAGCCTCCTTGCTTTCT
>NW_006239195.1:107432-113629 GCF_000226075.1 Solanum tuberosum | reverse complement strand
ACGCCGTTGATCCAGCTGAGCACTCCAGAGTCAGTGGTGAGCCTCCTTGCTTCCCGAAGGACTCGGTTGTTTTGATCCTTAGTTTTGTTTTAATTAGGGTGTTGTGGGGTCTCCATCTCAGTATTGTAGAGGCTTCATAGACACTCAGTCAGTTAGTATTTAGTCTCTCATCTATGTATATATGTAAATATTCTATTTTGAGATTCGAGTTGCCTTTGTGGCCAGATTTTATAAGTTAATTTGTTTTGTAACCTTGCATTTGCATTGAGTTATTTTGTTGGGTTAAGTTTCCGCTGAGTTAAGAAAGCCAGGCCAAGGGTTCGCTTGGGGCCAGAAATGGTCTCCGGGTGCCGATCCAGCCCAGGGTGTAGACTCAGGGCGTGACACTATCCTTCTCCCCTTAAATATCAGTCTTTTGTATGCGATGCACAGGGCTCGAAAAATTATAAGGACTTCAACTGACACCAAAACTGAAGGGGATTGGGGATTATAACCAAAAAATCCTCGAGCATCCTTGGCATACAGTCTTGTTGGTTTATATGAGTCCACCACTAGTCACGAGACCAGGTCCCTCGACTTTACTATTAACAGGAAGTAATGTAAATGCTTAACGTAAGAAACACAGATGTTTACGTGGAAACCTCCTTGCTCAAAGGAGGAAAAATCACAACCTGTCACACAGGATTTCTTAAAGCTCCAATAACTTCAAGCAGCAAGTAAATACAGATTCGAGTATTTATCAAGGATTAAATTCATAATCCTACACACCTTGTAACTCCTCTATTACAAGACATGAAGAAATAACCCTTCATACTACCCACTATATCAACTACCTCTAGTTAACATAGACTTGAAACATAAACGACTAGGCTAACTCTAGCCACAAACTCAACTCACAAACATGATATATTATCCTTTATAGTATAGGAATAGATCTACAATATGAGAGTACAAGACACTAAGCTCAAATGACAACTTAGACGCTACAAAAATCAATCAGGTCCCTTGCTATGTATGAGAGAAGTTGTAACGCCCGGCATCTTCTAAGCAAAGATTTGAACCATCCTCCGTATGTGTATAGGCCCGAAACCGATGATTTATATATATATATATATATATATATATATATTAATGTCCTTTACTAAGTATGGTAAGTATATTAGATGTGGTAGTTCAAAGCATTTTTCCATAGTACAAATATCCAATTCTCTAGAACATCTACACTTTTCTTAGATACATACAAATACTAAAGATATTACTCTACGAAATTCTAGAAAGTTCTACTAAATATCTAGGATTTGTTATATCTCCAAAAAATCATCTTTATTTTTCACGGTTGAAACAGATCATGATGATTTTGAAATTCAGGTTGCCAAGGTAAGCATATGTATAAATTAATTGTCATCGGATGTATCTCCTGGAGAAAACATTGATTACTTATCATGTTTCATTAATGGAGTTTATGCAACATGATTGGCCATTAAATGCTTAATAGACCATGATTGGCCATGTCATTATTTATTAAGTGAAATAGCATAAATGAGCCAAATAATGGCATGGATGAATCTTTTCTCAAAATTCGATGACATATTTGAGAGGGGTATACAAAGATATATTTGCCCCTTCTCAGTCCCTACTATATTTAACCAGTTGACATTCATAGATAGGAAGGAAAAAGAATAAAAGGAAAGCCACTAGCAAGAGATAAGACAATAAAACACTACTTTTGTATAGTACAAGTAAAAAGGGCAGAATAATTGGAGTTATAACTAGCAATGTAATTCCAAAAGAGACGACTTAAATATGTACAAATGATTAATTTAGAACTCGAACTTCTGGTTCCGCCGTTATGCAACATGACTGACAATAATTGAAGCAATCCACTGCAGAAGGACAACAAAAATCTTAAGAGTCCCCACAACCTTTGAGTGACGATTTTTCAATTTGAACCACTCATGAATGTTTTTGAATATCTGACAGATTCTCTATTTCCCAAAATAGATCTAGAAAAATATGTAAATTAAATTGGACAGGTAGGGAGAAAACAAAAAAGAAATGTTCCGAATGATATGAGACTTGTAACTTTATTAGGATTGGTAAGGTAACACCTGTTGATAGCGGATTTATCTGTGCTATTATGAGAACATACACAGAGGAAATCAAGATCATGTGCTAAATCTAAAATGTTTTAAAACCAGAAACAATACCAATTTATTAATACAAATTAACAAAGATGATCACATAACACAACCAAAACACGAAAACACTCAATGTACAATCAAAATATCAGAACCAGAAAGCAAAATTAGAACAAACAAGGAACTGCCTGAAGCACAAAGCACTGCAGGCTCAATCTGCTCATAGAGCGAAACTAGCAAAACAAAAGAAAATCAAAACAGTAGTGGTCCTTATGCATTTGCGCTGACAAGCTCACCTTTACAGATGAGGTTCAAGATCTTCTCCATCCGCTGAAGTAACATGAGTTAATACACATTTCTCTTCTCTAAAAAAAAAACAAAAGATTATAATTGAAGTACTGAGTGATCAATCAACTAATGTGTTTAGAGAGAAATGAAAAGTTTGTTTAATTATCATGCATTTTCGCAAAAATTTGATCACCGGGTGATATAGCATTGGTTATAAAAGTGGCACATATATACCCCTATTATTACACAAGTGAAGCATATATAACCTTTTCCTCTAACGGAAGTGAAAAAAATCAATTTTTATATATATAAAAAAAAAAAGAACATTCATATAGGGATATCCTGAGTCCCTGACCATCTCATTTTGGTGAACATATCTATCTTCACATCACAAATGGGTCAATATACACGAAAATGGTATGTAGCTTTTACCTTTATTTTTAAATTTCGATTGTCTCCTCTCCATCTTTTTCTGCTCGGATCTGCCCAGATCACGTGAGGCTTGATCAAAGAGAAACGTTCAAATTTCAAAACACATCTTTCTCAACTCAAAATCCTGCCCAAATGACATCCTAGAGTTTGAACCTCTTCTATAAATATTTCCTCTGTTTAGTCTTTGAGGGGACGAGTTTGTGGCTTGCAAACAAAACTTTAACATTCTCAAGAACACATCTCTTTTACATTTATCTTATGAAAATATTTTCTATTCTATTCTCTATTTTGCTTTGATTTTGTTGGAGGAACGAACTTAGATCTTTGATCGACGACCCTTGTTCACTGCCCCACAAACGGTAATCTCGATCGCCTTTCTTTGTTATATTTTACCCTTTTGTTCAGTGTGCTTGTACTAGCTCAGGAATTCATGTCAGTTTCTTGTTATTATAGATGTTTAAAAAACGACGAACGATAAATAGTTCAAAGCTTGTAGTGGTGATTACTATGTACCTTGAATGCGTCATCTTATAAGCGTTTGAGATGTCTAGTAGTTTCATCAACCAACATGCAGTGTATCAGTGTGAAACTGGGAAAAGATTGCATGTCATGGAGTCTAAACTGCTAGCACAAGTGTAGCATAAAGTACTGGACTTGTACTTATCAGAATTGGTTCCATAGTGGTGCAATTGTGCAACTGGAGAGTGGCCTTATTTCTTCTGTGATGTAAACTTGTGGGACTGTAAGCTAAGGCTGATATGCTCTATGTGCCAAAACAGTTTACATACATGAATCAGTTTCTAGTTTTCTCACCATATCTAAACTATATATTTTGCTTCAACGACTCTATTCCTTAGTTCATTAAATTTTTTATTATAGTTACTCACCTTGCTTTTAATTCCTTTTGTCAAAAATAACCAACAACGTCGTTTTCTGCCCCAACTCTTTTTTGGTTTAGATTTATGGATTTTATTATAAAACTTATTCTTTAACTTGTAAGTTCTTGAATTTATTCAAATCTTAAACTTTTCCCTCTAAATTTAGTTAACTTCACTAGATCTTCTTTTACTACTTCTAATACTTCACTTTTGATAAAATTCCTATCTCTTATTAAATTCAAACGGATTGAAGTCATCATTTATTATCCAATAAACTAGTTTAATTTTTACAAAACTATTTTACTTCCACACGTTTTCAACAAGACAATTTTTCATAAGAAGTGTTTTTTTTAAGCATTGATTTTAAAGTTACTTGAGATTTAGCATTTATACATATTTTACATCTACACATTTAGAATTTCAACTTGATTATCACCTCTTTCATATCTTTTACCTTAGCCTAATTAATTAATTAAGTTTGGTCGGTTAGCCATTTTTAATGGATCTTAAAGGATGCCTAACACCTTCTCTTCATACTAAGTAAAATCTTTAATTTTATATAATGTTATTTATAATAATAAAGAATTAATTCAGTGGATAAGATGTGAGCCAAACATTGCATTATATTACTTTGGATGTTATATTTTTATTTATTTATTAGTATGAAGATTTGAGTAGTTTAATATAAAGTTCTAAAATATATATATATTTTTTTAATCAAAGACCCCAGGGCTATTTTATTAAAACAAAGGAATATGTACAATTAGTGGCCCAACTAGCCAAAGCCCAGAAAGGAAAAGGAAAGTAACAATCTGGAAAAAATAAAGAAGTACACATGAAGTTTCTAAAGAGAACTCCATTGTCAAAGAATCTCATGTTTAGTAGACATGACTTTAATTAATTTTGGGTGTCCTAATTCACCATAAATAATTAGGTGGTGACTTTTAAAGTTAGTTATTAATTCGGAAATCACCAAAATGTTGTACACTATTTTGACCCAGTTAAAATGGGATATCACAACCCAATGCTCTGATACCATTTTTTTGGGAAAGGCAAGGCACTAACAAAGAATGCCTGACAGGATAACAATGGAATAATACCCAAGTCTAAACTTTCCCTTTCAATTTGAACCAAGAGAAGACAAACTAAATCAAGCAATACGAAGAATGGACAACAAGTATATATCAACCAAACTAAAACAATAAGACAAGAATAAACCAATCACACAAGATACGGAGATTTACGTGGAAGACCCTTGTTGTCATCGTCGAAACAAATTATACAATTTTACTAACAACTTAAGTTGGTTAGTATTCTACTAACAAATTACCAACATATTTCTAACTGAATTATATTTTAAAACTTAACAACGAAATTCTAATAGATTACCAACCAAATCTTACTAAGTATTTTAGTTGGTAAATACGGCGGGAAAAAATGGTGCCAAATTTAGCAACATTCTATCAATGGATTACCAACTGAAATATTACTAACGCACACCTTTTGTTGGTAATATTACCAACGAAGTATATATCGGTTGGTAAATATGACAAAAAATTGTTTATATAATTTATTTACATATTACCAATGAATTACTAACCAAACATTTACCAACGGCAAGATTGTGTTGCTAAATTTACCAACCAAATATAAATGTGTTGGTAAATTAGTAACGAAATGTAATTTGTTCACTACAAGAAAAAGGTTTATTTAAGACCAACATGTAGGGACGAGTTTATAATCCCGTCCCAAAAAGTATATCTATTGAGACTAGATTATATTTCGGTCCTTAAAATTATATGTTATTGAGAAGGTAAAAAATCTCGTCCCTAAGAAAACTAATGACTCGTCCCAATTGTAATTGAGAGACTTAGCAGGAGCGCCAAAACATTGCTAAAATTTACTAAAACGCAAAACTATTTTTTTTCTGAAAAGTAGGAGCCACAAAGAAACACTTTTTTCTAAAAGTCCAAAAAAGATCTTTTTTCTCTCAAAATCCATTGGTCACACCTTTGCCCTAAACGTATTCTCAAGCCCAGAAGTGCTCTCTTTCATCTCGATCAACTATGACCTAGGGTTATTCACCTCTGCCTCAAATCCTCTGAACATATTCTCAGCAGCTACATATTTGTTTCCTTCTCACAACTGCGAATTGAAGGTATGATGTCTCTTCTTCTTCCTGTTTACTGATCTTTTGCTCAACTAAACAAAAGTCTCTTTTTCTTCTTGATAAACAACGACCTAGAGCTATTCAGGTCTGCCTCAAATCCTCTGTACGTATTCTCAGCAGCAACATATTTGTTTCCTTCTCACAACTGCGAATTGAAGGTATGATGTCTCTTCTTCTTCTTCTTCCTTTTTATTGATCTTTCACTCAACTCAACAGAAGTGTCTCTTTTTCATCTTGATCAACAGTGACCTAAGGTTATTCAGCTCTACCTCAAATCCTCTGTACGTATTC
>NW_006239195.1:105353-106145 GCF_000226075.1 Solanum tuberosum | reverse complement strand
ATTCTTTATATTGGAGTCTTGATCGACTTGTAATAACAAAAGTGATTAGTTTCTATATACTACAAGGTAAGTAATTGCTTTCTTTCATTAATGTGCTACGGGTCGTGACAAATATTTTAACATCACTGATTCACTTGTATTTGAAGTCTTTAACCAGTGAATTAAATATAGCAACACTAAACTTTATTTTTGACGATTGACAAGTAAATAGTTATTTTGGTCATTAACTTGATTGTGTTAGCCACCGAATCATGCTTAAGTCTCAACATGTTTGATCTAATGAATCATCTAATTATCATATAGAGCATACAAAATTTTCAGAAAAAGAAACTATGTACTTCGTCTCTTATCCTAGTAGTTGCTCTTACACAAGTAATGTAGTCAGTCTCCTTCACAATGCCCTCCCATATTCTACTTCTTCCTTCTCTTCTTCTCTCCTTCATGGTTTCCATTCTTTAATGGACAAAATAGACCAATGTATATATGGGTATATTAGTCTTGATGGATAATTAGTTGTTGACTGTACAACATGAAGATTCTTTACATTGGAGTCTTGATCGGGTTAAGTAATTATCATCTTTTATTAATGTGCTACAGGTTGTTAATCTACACATTTGTTAACATCACTATTTACTTGACTTTGGAGTCTTTGAACAATTAACTAAAGATAGTGATCAATAAACAAGTCAATTTGAATGGTCATTTATGTCATCTCGGGTCAACAAGCAACTACTAGCTTTAAAAAAAATCATGTGAACTAATCAGATTGTTGAAGAAAATAATTATAAAAGA
>NW_006239195.1:105022-105253 GCF_000226075.1 Solanum tuberosum | reverse complement strand
GAATGGGAATGGTTAGTAAAGGAACATTTTGCTTCTGCAAGTTTCCAGGTATGTCCACTGATTTAATAGTATATTTTCCAGTCTTTTACGGCTTGATTTCCCTCATTAGCACCAAATATACTCAGTTGTTTGATCCATGTTATTGAAATAGTTGTTGTGCTTTGAATTGTTGCATCACCCGCTTGGTATAGACTGCTCCATGAGTCCTTCAATCTCTGGAGCTGACCACTT
>NW_006239195.1:103043-104852 GCF_000226075.1 Solanum tuberosum | reverse complement strand
TAGCTTTCCACTCCACCTTTGTTTTCCTAGGCTTTCTATTCTTTCTGCGTTTCTTTTTCACCACCTGAAATTGAGGCATAGCCTCCTCCTCATCTATTGGTTTCTTCTTAGACCAGCACCCTTCGCCAGTGTGCCAAAACTTCATACAATTGTTGTAGAATTTTGGATACTAGTTATACTAGTCATATTCTCCTGACCAATATCCCACTGGCAGACCTGGGAAGGTAAATCTATAACCCAATTTTGAAGTATTAACGGTTTGTTAAAAATATGTATGGTCCTGCTTGCATAACTGCATCCTTATCTTCAATAGATTCAAATCGAAAAATACAGTAACCCTGCATCAGGGAACTGAAGTCGTCGAACAACTTCTTAATAGTTCAAGGAGAGAATTTGTGAGACAGATTTATTCCTCAACCCCCCTGAACTGCTTCTTAATGATATGAAAAAAAAAGATAGTAATGTTAGAAATAGTTCTGCACAATGAGGGTCTAGATCCTTCAAATTTGTTATTAAACTTGGATTTCCAATTCAGTAGTAATGATAGCATTGCTACAGCAGTAGCATTGAAAGATAACTGAATTCCCATTGTGATGGATTTCCAGGGGGACTTGACAGAGAACTCATACTCATGTACATAGCCTACTCGTGTATATGTTCCATTAATTTCTTTTGGAAAATCTTCTAGTTTCTTTCTTTTCAAACAAAATAAAAGCTACAAAATGTATTTAGGCAAGAAGCAGCAGGAATGCAGTAAATCGAGCTAAGTTGAAGATGTTTCATCATATTGGTAGTATGCCTATTCGAGAAATTATTTATCATAAGGTACTAGCGTAAAGCTATTTCATAAATGGAATATTTATAAGGTTTGTGTTATTTGACATGTTTGACTTTGATGTAAAGGGTGGGAAAGATGGCAAACCACCAGATTTGGCGACTATTTTCTTTGAACGAAGAAAGAAAACAAATGCTTGAACGAAGAAAACAAATCCTTGAATGAGGAAAACAAATCCTTGAACGAGGAAAACAATTCCTTGAACAATCCCTTGTCTACCTTAGAAGATGAGATGAAAGAAATAAATGAGATGAAAGAAATAATGAAAATGAAGGAACTATTTGCTACTCAACAATCACATGTCCAACCTGCGACATCTCCCGTTTCAACTGAATGACCTCTACTTTTTTCTACTGACCAAGTAAGCACCAAGATACCTGACTTTTTAGTTTATTTTGTTGATTTGCATATAGTCATTTTCTACTAAGACTAATTCTAGAAAAAAAAATGATGGTAACTACTAGTTTTCTTGTTCTCATTGTCTAAGATCTTAAATAGAGCTAGCTAATACTCAATGAAACAGAAGTATAGATACTGCCTTTAGAAAGTAGAAACTGATGTCATGTCAACTGGTTGTTATAGGTTTTTCAGAATGTATGTATAGTTAAGTAGCTAGATGTTTGGACTGAAGAGTCGATGTTGGATAGGGCCAGAGATAAACTGTTCGAGAGCATATATACAGTGGATGGTCTTTTGGAAAATCTACAGCTTCATAGAATATAGTTCAATTTAGCTTTTCGCATTCACACTTAGTGGCCTTTCTTTTCTTATATTTTATAGTACTTTTAATTTTCTTGTGCACATGATTCTTTTTTGCACAGTAATATTTGTAGGTAAATAAAGTCATGAACAAAGAAGCACTATAAATAGACAGTTGCTTCAAAGCAGAGAAATTCATCCAATGCATTATCAGTTCTTGTATTTTCAGTCATGAGATTCTTCAAAGTCCTTGTTTTCATCTTTTGTTCTTTCCC
>NW_006239195.1:82718-102956 GCF_000226075.1 Solanum tuberosum | reverse complement strand
CATTAACTGCAGAGCAAGTGAAGGAAATGGAGAAGGATCACGACTTTGTCTCTGCTCAGAAACAGAGGATTTTGTCCTTGCACACTTAGAAGCTCATAATGCGTACTTCATTAAAATTTTCTGCACAGTGTCTTTCTCTATTTGTTAATTTCTGCACTGCTGCACTTTTGGACAGCCACTTTATAGGTTAAATTTTCTGCACACAAATTGTATTTGAGTTCTTGGTAAATGCATCTCAATGATTTTCTAATTGAATTCTCTTATGTTCTGCAACTTTTGTGGATATTTCTAGATAACACTTGGTGAAGTTTTAACTACTTTTGGGGTAAGCGATCTACCGAATTCTAGTATAAAATTGATATGTATACAAATAGTTATTTATCGTTTTTTAAAATTTTGAACTTGCAGATTTTAAAAGTTGAAGTTTCAAGTCAAGATACAAGCTATAAGAAGAAATGCACAAGCTTGTTATTAATTTGCTATGAATGTTATGCAAAACTCGATAGTATACAGTCTAACTCGGATGTTGGCTAAGTTTTTTGAAGAACATATTGAAACTAACATCATTGGATGTTGACCAATTTATTATGATTAATCAAACTCTTTATAGCTATCTTCTTGTTTCTGTCTCTCTATATCTTCTTTTTGAATTGAAAGTTTTAGTAGTAATTTTGTATTTGTTGAAGAATTATTTTTATTGTGATATCAACTGATCTAGGACCATTGATGGCCAATTTAGGACCAGAAATATCTCGTCTCTAAAGAATAATCTAGGACGAGAAATGATTTTGGTCCCTATAACAAACCAAGGACCAGATCATTCTTGTCTCTAAGCATACTCAAAGACCAGGTCATCCTCATCCCAAAAGCTAATCAAGGACTCGTCTCTAACGATTAATAGGACCAAGTGTTCATAGACGCTAAAAAGATTTAACGACCAGAAAATAGACTTTACCTAGATATATATTGTCTAGTTGAGACTAGATATGTAGTCTCTAAAAGGATTTAACGACTATATTTTTTCTCGTCTCGAATACCATTTAAGGACCAGTATTTTGTTCCCATCGCGAAAGGTCTGTAGCAACGAAGGCAGTTACAACGGGTGGCGACCAACATTTTCTGGTCTGAAATTTGCTTTTGGGACCAGATTTAGATTTTCAGGGACCAAATTTCCCTTCCTTAGAGGATGTTTTTCTTGTAGTGATGCTTGGGATAAAATTTATTGGTAAATTATTAATTACTAACTTATATTTGAATAGTTGGTAAATTTATCAATTGAAGTTAAAATTTTTGGTAAAATCAGCGTATAGTGTTGAGGCTTTCATATTCAGTTTGTGTCGTTAGTCGTTTTAACGTTTAAATTTTAGCCAAAACTTGACTTTGGTCAATATTTTTGGTAAACGTGCTCAGATTAGAACTCTATCAGTGTCATTAGCTTCGAAAGGTCATTTTTGATCTAACAGGAAGGTTGGTTCAAGTTTTGAGGCTTCCGTTTTTTGTTTGTGTCGTTAGGTGTTTTAAATCTTATGTTTTGGCCAAAATTTGACTTTGGTCAATATCTTTGTGAACGTGCTCAGATGAGAATTTTGTCATCGTAATTAACTCCAAAGGTCATTTTTTTTATCTAATAGGATAGTTGGTTTGGGTTTTGAGGCTTTCATTTTTAGTGAGTACTGTTAGGTGTTTTAACTTATAAATTTTGGCCAAAATTTAACTTCGGTCAATATATTTGATAAACGTGTTCAGATGAGAATTTCGTCAGTTCAGTTAGATGTGGAAGGTCATTTTTTATGTAATAAGATAGAGGGTTCGGGTTTTGAGGCTTCCATTTTTAGTTTGTGCCGTTAGGCATTCTAACTTTTAAGTTTTGGCCAAAAATTCACTTCAGTCAATATTTTTGGTAATCGTGCTCAAATTGAAATTTTGTCACTGCAGTTAGCCATATAAGTTCAGTTTTGGTCTCATAGGATGGTTGGTTCGGGTTTTGAGACTTTTATTTTCAATTTGTGTCATTAAGTGTTTTAACTTTTGGCTAAAATTTGAATTAGGTCAATTTTTTTGGGAAACATGCTCAAATTTGAATTTCATTAGCGTGGTTAGCTCTGGAAGGTCATTTTTCGTCTATAGGATGGTTGGTTTGGATTTTGAGGTTTTCATATTCAATTTGTACCGTTAGGCGTTTTAACTTTTAACATTTGGCCAAAATTTGACTTTGCTTAACATTTTGTGTAAACGTGCTCTGATGAGAATTCCGTCAGCGTGATTAGCTTCGGAAGGCCATTTTTATATCTAATAGGATGGTTGGTTTGGATTTTGAGGTTTTCATATTCAATTTGTACCGTTAGGCGTTTTAACTTAAGTTTTGGCCAAAATTTAGATTTGTTCAATATTTTTGGTAAACGTGCTCAAATTAAATTTTTTGATATAATTATGTGTCATATTGAGATTAATTTTACTTGTTATCATAGATTTTGCATTGCTTCATTCAAATATGATTTATAAAATTGATATTAATATTTTTGGATTTATATTCGTGCTCTTAGATTTTTAAATGCAATAAATTAATAAATATTTTACTATTGGATAATCATTAAGTTTTAATATTTTGAACATATTGTCAATCAATTACAAACCTAACATTGAACTTGAATGATATATTACCAACAAACTAACAATCAATTAGTAAATTTATTAGAAAAACAAATAATCATACTAACGTATTTAAAATTTATTACCAACAAGGGTTGTGGTGGAGTGGTAATTACTGCATCATCCCTAACCTAGAGGTCTCAGGTTCGATTCCCCTTGGGTACGGGGTCGCCTTGAATGATATATTTCCAACAAACTAACAATCAATTAGTAAATTTATTAGAAAAACAAATAATCATACTAACGTATTTAAAATTTATTACCAACAAGGGTTGTGGTGGAGTGGTAATTACTGCATCATCCCTAACCTAGAGGTCTCAGGTTCGATTCCCCTTGGGTACGGGGTCGCCTTGAATGATATATTTCCAACAAACTAACAATCAATTAGTAAATTTATTAGAAAAACAAATAATCATACTAACGTATTTAAAATTAAAACAGAAATTTCAAGCCCATGTTTCAAAATTTTGTAACAACATCTTTGGGTGTTTACCACTGATTTTTGGTTGGTAAGTTTACCAACAAATTAAAATCAGTTGGTAATATTTACCGAAATTTACCAACAAATTTTTTTGTTGGTAATTGGGCTTCCTTTTGTAGTGCGTAGTAGTATCCCTTGAAACAATGCTCTAAATTTGACTTGAAGTTGTCGTCATACCACTCTAATTGGCTCCACCATCTCGGTGATCCTGTTATTAGTTTGATGTTGTTGGAGGTTTGAATAGAGAGAGGCAACTTCCTTATTCCATTGCAATACACCACCTTAAGTTCCTCCAGATGTTCCCACATACTCTGTGCCTCCCCAAAAGTTGCTAATTTTGGCAAGCTTTGCAAAGAAAACTTCCGGACCCTTGGAATTTCTGAGTTGGCAAGTGAGCCGCCGCATAGGACTAACAAGTCTACGAGCTCCTCACATTGGATAATAGCTATATCTTCCAAGTGCTTGGGTGCAGAACCAATCGCGTTAAAGACATGTTACTCTTGGACAAAAGGATATGTCTAAACGGCGTAATTTAGATAATCTTAGACCCAGAAAATGTCCGAAATCAGAAACACTCTTTAAATGATCTACAAAAATGAAGCTGAGATATTCCAGATTTGGAAGAGGGTCAATCTGTCCACTAATTCCTTCTTCCACTGCTCCAAGAAGACGACATGTTCAAGAAAATAATTGACATTTTCATCGCTAGACTAGGGAAGTGGTACTGTGGATTGTCTGTCCATCAATTGGTTTCCAAATTTGATGACAAACTTTCTACATTGTACTTCAACACAGTTGATGATCCAAATTTGAACTGTCAAGCCAGTTAGCATCACAATCTGTATTGTCTTGTGTATATGTGTAATCTATAGGTTATGGATTCTGTAAATATACTTAAAAATTATTCAAAAGAACTTGTTACAGGGAGGTAACTGTCATATGATTTTCTTTATTTATAATTTGTATGTTAGGTTTCTGTATCGGATGTTTGCACCAAACCAAAAAATGCAACACACAAGTGACTCTCATTCACATTATTATTATTATTTTCAGTATAATTTTTAACTGCCAAGTTTAAATGTTTTGTTTTGGTGTAAACGCTGGATGCAAAAAAATACTTTTCACTCTAAAACTGAAACCTGAAAGTCATTTTTCAGGAAAATGACTTATGCCATACCAAATAAACCAGAATTTGGAGCATTTCGAACACCTAAAATCCAACTACAACTAGACAGCAGGCCGACGTAACAAGCTAGAATAGTCCTAAGTTAGTGAAAATTCAACTTTTGAGTTGAGAATTTTTTATATGGTTGACTTTGGTTAACATTATGAGTTTTGAGCGTCGTATGGGAATTCCATCAATTATACTGAGTCTAGAACGTATTTAAAATTTATAACCAACAAACTAAAATAATCATACTAACGTATTTAAAATTTATTACCAACAAGGGTTGTGGTGGAGTGGTAATTACTGCATCATCCCTAACCTAGAGGTCTCAGGTTCGATTCCCCTTGGATACGGAGTTGCCTTTGTTAGGGAGTGCTTCACTCCCCAATGTGGGATTTCCCGGCATATTGCCAACCAATTACCAATGTATCTGGAAAAGTTTACTATCAGACATTTGTTACTATAATTACCAACGTATTACCAATGGAATCAACTAATGAAGAAAAAAATTTACTAACTGGTACTAACTATATACTAACCGAAAATTAGTTGGTGAATTTACCAACGGAAATTTAAGCTCATGTTTCAAAATTTTGTAACAACATCTTTGGGTGTTTACCAACTGATTTCTGGTTGGTAAGTTTACCAACAAATTAAAATCAGTTGATAATATTTACCGAAATTTACCAACGAATTTTTTTGTTGGTAATTGTGCTTCCTTTTGTTGTGCGTAGTAGTATCCCTTGAAACAATGCTCTAAATTTGACTTGAAGTTGTCGTCATACCACTCTAATTGGCTCCACCATCTCGGTGATCCTGTTATTAGTTTGATTTTGTTGGAGGTTTGAATAGAGAGAGGCAACTTCCTTATTCCATCTCAATATAACACCTTTAGTTTCATTCAAATATGATTTATAAAATTCATGCTCAAAAAGGACAAATATAATTTTTGCACACCCTAGGTAAAATCTAGAAAGAGGGATAAGTGGATAATGGGGTATTTTTTTATTTTCACTTACCAGATGAAAGTCAATTTTCTCTAATTTTGAAGATTTGCATGATTGGCACCATTCATTTTTCTAAAATATTGATATTTTTAATAATTATTTTAAAGTGTAGATGCTTTTAATAATTATGTTAGAAATTGTGACTAGTTAGGTAATTTTATTTATGAAAGGGAAAAAAGTTGCTAACCCATCTTACCTCCATTCGAAGCATCCCTTGAAACAATGCTCTAAATTTGACTTGAAGTTGTCGTCATCCCACTCTAATTGGCTCCACCATTGTGATTCTCCTTTTATTAGTTTGATGTTGTTGGAGGTTTGAATAGAGAGAGGCAACTTCCTTATTCCATTGCAATACACCACCTCAAGTTCCTCAAGATGTTCCCACATACTCTGTGCCTCCCCAAAAGTTGCTAATTTCGGCAAGCTTTGCAAAGATAACTTCCGGACCCTTGGAATTTCTGAGTTGGCCAGTGAGCCGCCGCATAGCACTAACAAGTCTACGAGCTCCTCACATTGGTTAATAGCTATATCTTCCAAGTGCTTGGGTGCAGAACCAACCGCGTTAAAAAGACATGTTAATCTTGGACAAAAGGATATGTGCAAATGGCGTAATTTAGAAAATCTTAGGCCCAGAAAATGACCGAAATCAGAAACACTCTTTAAATGATCTACAAAAATGAAGCTGAGATATTCCAGATTTGGAAGAGGGTCAATCTGTCCACTAATTCCTTCTTCCACTGCTCCAAAATTACAACAACACTGGAAAATGCGTAGTGATTTTAATCCATTAAAAGTACTCTTCGTGTTCACAATCAACTTACTAAGACCCATGCAATCTACCAAGTGCAAATCTGAAGCAAACTGCAACATGCCTGAGAGCTCTCCGTTACTGAAAGTTTCACAATGGGAGACAATTATCATCTTTGTTGACTTGTTGATTGATATTGCATTTGAAGTATCCCCAACTTCAATACAAAATCGTTTCAATCTTTCCATCCAGGTGTGGTCTCTATTGAAAATTGATGAGCTATCCACACTAATAAAAAGAGACGTCACATTGTGTAGAGATGATAGCTCATCAAAAGAAGTTGCTCCAAGACAGCTACCCTTCATATCTACTATTTCAATGCTAGAAAATTTGATGAAAAATCCTTTGCCGATGCTTCTCCTCAAATCATGTGTAGGCATATTTAAAAGCCTCAGATTTGTCAACTTGTCCATTCCTTCCAGCAGGCAACGTAACCATGTCTTATCACAATCAAGCACTTGCAAATTGCAAAGATTACCAATAGATGGTAACTCTTTCAACATGCGGCAATTTTGTCGTATTAGAGCATGTAGTTGATGTAACTCGTTGATGGAACAAGGCAGTGCTCTAATACCAGTATAACTCAGGTTCAGAACTCTTAGAACTGGAAATGACAAAAAGAATTTATCGGGAATTTTCACAAGGGATTTATTGTCTTGCAAAAGTAAAGATGTTGTCTTTGAACATACCGTGAAGCAATCAGGTAGATATTCAATTTTGTTGCTTGCGAAAGATATTCTCTTGACAGAAGCTGACACTTTAGTAGTATGTGATATCTCTGTCAACCCAATTCCAGCTTGAAAAACAGAAATGTGTTCATCCAGATTAGAGGAATTAGCTATCCATTTAGCAACATCATGAACCACATCATGCATCTTCACACAATTCATCTCATGGGCTTCTAGCAAGCAGGCATTTTTTAGACTCCCAATTATTGTGATTCCCCTGTTATAAGCTTTTTCGTATGTGTCGAATTCACCAAGGAACCCCTCTGCCCACCAGCAATGTATGAGATCATCTATGGGAATAACCAAAGGATACAAGGAGCAATACAAGAAACAACTTTTAATGTCACCTCTCCTTTTGCTTCCAGTATCCAGAGATTCTAAACAATCAAAGCTCAACTTGATTACCTTGTAAACCTCATCTATTACATCTTTGTCATAAGGTTCAGATATTCTAAGTGAATCCAAAGCATCTACCCATTCCTCGACCCTGTTCTTCCCGCTCATACATGCCCCAATAACAGTTATTGCTAAAGGTAAACCGCCACACTCTCTTGCAATATCCCTTGCAATTGGTTGAATATTCTACCGATTGACAACATCTCCCACAGTTTTGATAAACAATTGCCAAGATTCATCTGCCTTCAATGTGGAAATAGTCATTTTGGTGTCTGTTTTCATTCTCTTACAAACATCCCCAAAACAAGAAGTTATAATAACCTTGCTTCCTGTGTGAGCTTGGGGTTGGGGCACACCTATATCATCCAAATTTATAGCTTCCCAAACATCATCTAGTATGACAAGGAAACTTTTTTCTTGCTTGAGCCTTTCCAAGATTTTGCTGGCAATGCTTACTTCACTTCCCTCGTTATCTACCTTCAGGTTTAATCTGCTCACAATTTGTGCTTGAATTTTTTTAATGTAACCCATACCACAACACCAAAAGACAGTTTAGAATTTGACACATTATTAATCTTTAGAAGCTCATTATTCAGATTCTTTACCAATGTTGTTTTACTAACTCCTCCTGGACCCAACACACCAATGATGCATACCTAAAATATTGATACAAGTACCCAAAAATATATAATTTAGTATAACAATGGTCATATATATCATATTATGCTAACTTCAAGTGAAAAGTTAAAATATCATAATGTCCTTAGAAAGGTGACTACTGCCCTTCTATTTTACAATTTCTTTTGGACAAAAATGTAAATACATTTGAATCATCATCACATATTAGAGAATTTGACTGCGCTTTGCGCGATCGTCAAAAATTAAATATTTTTATTAATTTTATATTTAATCTATTGTTTAACCGTAATAATATTATTTGTTTTAGTAATATGAAGATTGTAATATATTAAATGAGGAAGAATATATTCTTTATCAAATAAGTAATATATTTGCTAATAACAAATTCTTTTATCGCATGAAGTTGATCCTTTAATACGCAATCCAATGGTTAACGAAGCGAGAATCTCTGTTTGAAGCAGACTATCTGAGCAGAAAATTTCCTGAAGAAAAAGGGGATTTTTCTATCTCTCTCTCAAACTCTAAAACGGCTCTCTTGATTTTTCTCTCTTGTGTTTCTGAAAATAAGACTTAAATAAGCCTTATACATGTCACATAATATTGGACTTATAGGCTAAAGTGGACTGGTCCAAATAAGACTTTTATTTTGGGAAAATTTTCAAAATGTCAATATTTTGACATTTTTCATCAAACTTATATTGCTTTTACAAAACAAAATACAAAAATCCAAGTATTGAGAGAGTTCGGATGTAAATTTGGAATCATTGTAGAAGACCGCAGAATTGTTGTCTAACTCATGGATTCGCTTGAAGGTCTGTCTAACATGTGGATTCAATTGAAAGTATCCACTCACGATTCAAGATATAATTCTTGAACTAAATTTCAGCAAGTATATGTGTTCTAGCATGCATAAATCTATGGATTATTTATTATTCATGTAAGCAATATGATTCTGATATGTTTCCGTTGTACATATAATTATTGTACATTCAAATTTAGCACATAATCTTCATTTTCCATGTTTTGTTCTCAAGACAAAAGAAGGAAAACCGAGAGAGAGCCTATCTCACATTTGTGACAGAGGTTTCTCATGTTGTAATATGGTCCATGGTAAACAACTAATAACTTATCCGACAAGAAATTTCACTACCTTAGGACTATCATAGTTTCATCGACCTGCTGTCTAGTTGTAGTTGGATTGCCAGGTGTTCGGAATGCTCCAAATTCTGGTTTATTTGGTTTGACAGAAGTCATTTCTGATTTCAGTTCTAGAGTGAAAAGTATTTTGAATGAAAGAACTTATCCGCATCCGGTGTAAACCAAAACATTTAACTTTAGTAAATAAAAATTATACTGAAAAAAATAATAATAATGTAAATAAAAGTCACACGTGTTGCATTTTTTGGTTTAGTGCAACCACCAGATACATAAAACACGATATACAAATTATAAGGAAAGTAAATCATATGACAGTTAGCTCCGTGTAACAAGTTCTTTTGAATAATTTATAAGTATATTTACAGAGTACATAACCTATAGATTACACATATACACAAGACAATACTGATTGTGATGCTAACTGGCATGACAGTTAAAATTTGGACCATCAACTGTGTTAAAGTACAATGTAGAAAGTTTGTCATCAATTTTGGAAATTAGTTGATGGACAGACAATCCGCAGTACCGCTTCCCTAGTCTAGCGATGAAAATGTCAATTATTTTCTTGAACATGTCGTCTTCTTGGATTAGAGATTGCTCCACAAACTCAACTAGAGGCATCCACTGTATTGCAAAAAGGAAAAGGCAGCTCGAGTAAATGCTAAGTCGCATAAAGCTGCAGACTTGAAGTCTAGCTCAACCTTAAAAGCTAGCTTATGAGATGACGATTGTCGAAAAGTATATAAGGAAACAACATCTCATTTTCCCAACCAATACGGGGTGTGTGTTCCGGGACTGAATAGCTGATGCATGGACACTATGATATGCGGAACCAACATTGTGACACACAAGAATAAGGACGAGTCTAAATCTGGTATAATGTTAAGAAAAAGGGAAAATTTTCAAAACAACAATATTTTAGCTTTTAGTGGGACTCCTTAGCAATAGTTTCACTATTTATTTAAAATGACAATATTTTTAGTTTGTTAAGGGATGAGTTATGTATTTATTTTATTTTGATTAATTTGAAAGAATAAAAATAATTAATAAAAGAATAGAGAAAATCATGGAACATAAAATTTCAAAAAAGGAAAAATGATTTTAAATAAAAATTAGTTACGTTTTGAAAGAGCACACATGTTGCCATTTTTTCTTTTGAGCGTTTTTTTTTTGCCTTGTTCTTAAGAATTCCAAATTATTTTTTTTTGCAAAAAATAGTTTTGTCTTCTGAATCATTCAATTGGTAATTTTCAAAGCTTCTTTGAGTTGAATTCGGCATATTCTTGAAACGAAGGTTTTTAAAATTCACGACTATAATTTCGTCAGTTCCATTGAATTCAAGAAATTTCGACATCAGGTATTTTTGTTTTTGTCAATTATTTTATTTGTTTGGTTGATATATTTGTATATCTCGACTATAGTGGGTTGATTTTTTTTCTGATGAAATCGTTGAAATCTTTGTATGCTTTGATATTTTTAGCTTTTTATGGATGTTTTGTATCCAAATTATGATGTAGAATGATTGAAAGTGCTTGGTTTTTTTTTCTTAGTTTTGTAGTTGTTTTCTTTTTATTTGAATGCATACAATATTTTTGTATCCCATTATGTTAATATAAACAGTAACAATATGAGATTTTCGTATCCCATTTTTTTTGGATGTTTTGTATCCAAAAATGGAATACAATCTATACACCTAAAGATATGTATAACTTAAAATACAAAAAATTATTGGTATAGAATTATAATGAATACAACTCTTTTGACATTCTAGTTTAAGAAAAAAAAATACAAATACAAATTAATAGTAAAATAAAATGATATTGAAAATACATTTTTTGTGAAAACATAAAATATAGAATAAATTGTATTCAAACTAAATTGTATTTATATTTCAATATCCAGTCTTGTTATATTATTATTATTCACTTTAAAATTATAGTTACTATTTGTTTGTATCAGTTTATATTCCAAAAATCAGGATGTATTTCAAACGCTAAATCAATACCAAATAAGTTTGTATTTCCCTTCTTATAATGTATTCATCACAATTTTATATATTATATTTTCATCAAACTTATATTGCTTTTACAAAACAAAATACAAAAATATGTCTTCCTAATACAATTATGATTAAAACTGCAGAGAGTATACACATGAATACAAAAAATGTCTTACAAAAAAATAAAATAAAATAAAAAAGTGTCTTACTAATACAGTTATGATTAAAATATAAAAAACGTCTTGCTAATACAATCATGATTAAGACCTGTATAATATCAAATATAAATGTATTAAAAATCAAACAAAATAAACATATAAATGAATTTTTAGATTCTACTAAATCTGAAAAATAAAAATAAAATCACAAAAAAAATTGAAAAAAATTGGTTTAAAAGACTAAAAAATCTTAAATACATAAATATTTGATGAATATCTAAACAAAATCACATAAATATTGATAAAATTGACTGAAAATCCATAATATATACAATTCAGAATATACACCATAATCGGTAATTTTAAAAAGCAAATCAAAATAAATCTCAGTAAATAATGGAAATTACCTTTGCCAATCGAGAAAATTCTTGAATTAATATAGAGATTTTGTTTAACAATCGAGAAATTTCTTGAATTAAAATAGAGATTTTGTTGAACAATTTGTGAGAACCTTGAAGAAAGAGAAGCTGAAAAAGTGAAAGGTGGGGGAAAGAAACGTAAAAGGTGGGGAAATAAGGGTAATGGGTAGTGGTGTAATTGTTTTTTTCTTTTTAAACGATTATTGGTTTAGAATTTGGTCCAATATAGGACTGATTTGATAAATAAAAGGAAATTTAAATAATAAAATCTGAATACAAATTATTTTCTAAAATATTGTCATTCTGACATTTTAAATAAATATTTTAAAGTGTTGATGTTTTGACTAATTATGTTAGGTATTAAGACTTGATTGCTAATTTTCCCTAAGAAAAATGAACATGACTCAATCTCAAATATTTACCATTTATAGTAATAACATTTTTTTTCACTTGATCACTTTTAATTCATATTACAAAAGAACAATTTATTATTCACATATAATACAAGTTTTATTGATGGATAATACATTTATCACACATTTTAATATACTTATAATACAATGTGTCAACTTCTTACCAAACAAGCATAATATATTTTTAAAAACAGTTATAAAACATATATATTGCATACTTGATTCACTTTTAATACATATTGCAGATTTAACATAGTATTGCTATAAATGGTAATAAATAAAAAGTATGGCTAAAACCAGTAATTATTTATTAAAAGGCACCAATCCAAATAGTTTTTCCTTAAAGAAATTATGAACTTGGCCCATTAACCACCAACTAATAAAAATTAATATTTAATAAATATTCATCAACTAAATAACCATAGTTACACGAATAGTTTAAGATTCTCATTTAAAATTTACGGAAAAAGTCAATATAGTTCGAGTACTCAAAACGACCTAATGGGTCGTTACAACTTTATACACTAAATCATCTATTATATAAGTAAATAGACACATAGATGGATATATGATCTATTTAAATCTTTATTAAAATTGAATATATCTAACCACATAGATAATAGTATATACGCCAACAAAGATAAAGTGTGTCCCAGGAACTTTGGCTATAGACTACAGTGCATGGGTACTTATGCCTATTCTTTAGATTTTATAGTCAAAATGGTTTTAAGTCATAAGTAGATTATTTTTTTCCTATTATAAATATAAGTGGAAATTAAGTTAACAAATTTGAGATGAAAACATAATTTGACCATTGTTGAAACAAAACCTCGTACATTCTTCTATATGACCATTGTTGCATCTTTGGGTATGTGAAATATCCCTTCAGGTTTGCATCATTGGAGTGTGGGGTACGGGAGGAATTGGGAAAACTACATTGATGAAGAATCTGAACAATGAGCTTCTAAAGATTGACGTGTCAAGGCCCAAACTGTGTTTTGGTGTTGTGGTATGGATTACAATGCCCAAACCAGCGGACATAAGTAAGGTTCAAGTATTAATTGCCAAAAGATTAAGCCTAGATGTAGATAAGGAGGAAGGTGAAGAAAGTACTTCCCACAAAATCTATGAAAGGCTCAAGAAAGAAAAGAGTTTCCTTCTCATACTAGATGATGTTTGGGAAGCTATAAATTTGGATCGTGTAGGTGTGCCCAATCCCATCAATCACGCAGGAAGCAACGTTATTATAACTTCTCGTGATTTGGGTGTTTGTAAGAAAATGAAATCAGACACCAAAATGGATATTCACACATTGGATGTGAATGAATCTTGGCAACTATTTATCAAAAATGCGGGAGATGTTGCCAATGAGGTGGATATTGAGCCATTGGCAAAGGAAATTGCAAGTGAGTGTGGTGGTTTACCTTTAGCAATCACTGTTATTGCAACATCTATGAGAGGGAAGTCAAGGGTCGAAATGTGGGAAGATGCTCTAACATCACTTAGAATGTCTGAACCTTGTGACAATAATGTGATACATGATGTTTTCAAGGTCATCAAGTTGAGTTTTGATTATTTAGAATCTCCGGATACTGGAAGCAAAAGGAAAGGTGACATTAAAATTTGTTTCTTGTATTGCTCCTTATATCCCCAGACTGTTCCAATCGATGATCTCATTTGTTGCTTGTGGGCAGAGGGGTTCCTTGGTGAACATGACACATATGAAGAAGCATACAACAGGGGAATCACAATTGTTGAGAGTCTAAAAGATGCCAGCTTGCTAGAAGAAGCTTATAAGGTGGATTATGTGAAGATGCATGATGTGGTTCGTGATGTTGCTAAATGGATAGCTAATAACTTTGGGAATGAACACATTTCTGTTTTTCAAGCTGGAATTGGGTTGACTGAGATATCACATACTACTAAAGTATCAGCTGCTTCTGTCAAGAGAATATCTTTCGCAAGCAACAAAATTGATTATCTACCTGATTGCTTCACGGAATGCTTAAAGACAACATCTTTACTTTTGCAACACAATGAATCTCTTGTGAAAATTCCCGATATATTCTTCTTGTCATTTCCAGCTCTAAGAGTTCTGAACCTGAGTCATACTGGTATTAGAGCACTGCCTTGTTCCATCAACGAGTTACGTCAACTACATGCTCTAATACTACAGCATTGCCGCATGTTGAGAGAGTTACCATCTATTGGTAATCTTTGCAATTTGCAATTGCTTGATTGTGATCGTACAATGTTACGTTACCTGCCGGAAGGAATGGACAAGTTGACAAATCTGAGGCTCTTAAATATGCCTAATTTGGAGAGCAGCATCGGCCAAGGATTTTTCCTCAAACTTTCTAGCATTGAAATAGTAGATATGATGGGTTGCTGTCTTGGAGCAACTTATTTTGATGAGCTATCATCTCTACGCAATCTGACATCTCTTTTTATTAGAGTGGATAGCTCATCAATTTTCAATAGAGACCACAAATGGATGTCTAGATTGAAAAGATATCACATTGAAATTGGGGAAGCATCAGGGCTTGGATTATATTTGAAGATGTCAAAAAAGAGGGATGAATCAGAGTTTGGATTATTGAACAAGTCAACAAGGATGATAAGCATCTCCAAGTCTGAAATTTTCAGTGACGGAGAGCTCTCAAGCATGTTGCAGTGTGCTTCACATTTGTACTTGGCAAACTGCATGGGTCTCAGGAAGTTGATTGTGAACAAGAAGAGTACTACTTTTGATGGATTAAAATCACTACACATAGAGAGTTGTTCTTGTGATTTCACACCAGCAGAAGAAGGAAATGAACAGTTTGATGATCCTTTGCCAAATCTGGAACATCTCAGTCTCTTTTCTGTACATAATTTAAAGAGTGTCTCTGATTTCGGTCAACTTCTGGGGCTAAGATTTTCTGGATTACGTCAACTGGAAATATCCTCTTGTCGTAATCTAACATGTCTTTTTAATGCTTTTTCTGTACCCAACCACTTGGAAGAAATTCCAAGAGTTCGGAAGTTAGTGCTGAGAGAATTAACAAAATTAGGAACGTTTGGGGAGCCAGAGAGTATGTGGGAACACCTGGAGGAACTTGAGGTGTTCGGATGCTACGGAATAAGGAAGTTGCCTCTCTCTATTCAAACCTCCAACAACATCAAACTGATAAGAGGATCATTAGAATGGTGGAGCCGCCTGAAGTGGGATGACGAAAAATACAAGTCATATTTATGGCAATTTTTTAGGATGCCGCTGCCGCCCAAACGTGGGCAAATTAGGAACAAAATCATAAACGACTTAATGAAGTTGAGTAAGGGATTTTTGTCAACTTAAGTCAAGTTCCATTGCAATACACTCAAGTTCCTCAAGATGTTCCCACCATTGCAATTAATGGAATAAGGAAGTTGCCCTCTCTCTAATTCAAAACCTCCAACAACATCAAACTAATCAATGGTGGAGCCAACTGGAGTGGGATGACCACAACGACTAATCAACTTTACACCATTGTTTCACTGCATTTCAGGTGATGTGCCAATTTACTTTACTACTATACAACTATTTTGCCTTAAGGTCATAGAGAAGAGAATACTTGATTACAATTATAAACTACATCTCTATCTATACTATTCAAAATATCAAATCAAAGCCCTGCCACAAATAACTAGATACGTGTATTACAAATTCCTAAAAAGACTTTTTGATAAACTAAGATACAATATTGAAATACTAAAAATATCCTTGTGAATGCATTAATTCCAACAAAGTTATGTTGATTCTAACGATCCTCGTAAACTTTTTGTGAATTTTACATGCTTTTTTCTATTTTAACCCCTCACCTGTAACTTTTAGATGTGTTTATGATTTGCTAGGATAGATGATACGATTTTTTACATATGCGTAGGGAATATTTAAATCGTAATACTTTGACAAAGATTTTAAATACATTTGAAGATAAATATTATTTTTAGCGGATAAGAATAATATAACCTAAATTTAATTAGAGGTTATTTGATAATTGATCAAAAGATTATTTTATTTTATTTTAGAAAAAAAGAATGGACAAAGCCCAAACAAAAAGAGAAAAGGAAAATAAACAGTGTCAAATTTAAACTATCTGCTTTTTATGAGTTTCATAACTAAACTGTTAGAAGTGTGAATTTCATATCTGAACTATCACTTGAGAAACTCACATTACTATCTTTTATTACACTCTCTTATGGTATGTGTACTACAATCTCTCTTTCATTTAAAAGAAAATGTCACAGCATACTCCATATGTATTTAGGAAAATACTTTCTACTTGCTGCACAACTTTTTTAAAATAAACTTTTTTATTTCTATTATATTCAGTAAACATGTAAAAAAAAATATTTTTCTAAAAATATATGTACATATCTAGCACAAAACGAGGAAAATGTAAAAAATAAAATAAAATTAGGAGCGAAGGATGGGGTGTTGTAGAATTTTTTTTTTAAAAAAATAAAAATAATATCTTAATTCTTTTTGGAAGGAATGGGTGATTTTTTTTTTGGGAGGTGGGGGTGGAGGTGGGTATGGATTTTTAAAAATGATATGCATCATCATCTCCTATTCAGTTGATATTATATTGTGCACATGCATTAACATGAGATTGAATATGAGTCGGGTCGAGCACGTGGAGATCGTCCATGTTGCAATGGTTTTATGTTTATGAGTTGGACACATGGAGTCTTTTGTGTTGGGGATTGTTTGAATTTGAGATTCTGTGTTGAGATCATCCGCACAAGCACGTGGAGAACGTTTGTGCTGATATATGGACCTTTACGAGTTAGTCATGAGTCCCGACTATCTGACTGAGAAAGTGGGTGTATACAATATTTTGACCATTACATTACATTTCATCTACATTGCATTTTATATTGAGTTATTGAGATGATTGTGATACTGATTCGACTTGATACATGTTGTGATCGTATCAGTAGTGTAACTAATAGTTGTGGAAAAGTAGATATTTTAATTTTTATTCTGATACCCAAACACAATAAGACCACTGCACTAGTGGTTTATCATTCAAATATTATCATGTGTGTTGAGCTTGACTCGTTGTTGCCTCATTCAGGAATATGACGACAATGATTCTTCAGCTTGTCGGATATCTTAGGTTTCTTCTGCCAAAGTTTGTACAATTCTTGCTCTCTGGTTCCGATATTTTGATTGCTTGATTGATTGTACACTGAGTAGTTTCTTGTTTCAGCTGTGTTGTATGATTATCTTTGTTAATTTGTAATAAACTAGTATTTGCTTCTGTGTTGAAACATTCTTAAATTATGTTGGGATATATACTATGTTTAAATATAATATTTATTATAGAATAATTATTTATTCAGTTTTTCATAAAAAAATTAATAGATCATATATTTGTTTTTGGTGTCTATTTACTTATATCACCGGTTCTTATAAGTATAAAGGTTTTTTGTTCACAATCTAAGATGGAAAATGAACATGCCATTGGTACGATTGTAGCACAAGATTCTATACAATTTATCTTGATTTTGGAAACGGTACAGTTCCAACTACACTATGTATGTATTGAATGAGACCGAATAGAGATAGTTGTTTTAGACTGACTGACTAAATCATATTCTCTAAACTATAAAATATACTTATATTAATCCTGATATAACTATTATGATCTGTTTATATTAATTATCGTTTTGATTTATTAAAAGGTGAAATTCTGAGATGAGTCAATATGCCTGGTAGATTGGATGATAATAATATATATTGATGAAATAATAAGTTAGTTGATGGAATCCATATCTTGATATAGAGATTGATAATATGTCTTTTTTAGAAGCTCATAAGTTTTCAAAGGAAACTAATCATTCAGTAATTTTTTATTAGTATTCGTAATTTTAACATAGGGAATTAAACAAGTGTTTAATGAGAATTTTGAAATATAAATAGAGAAATGCAATTACGAATTTCTATTCTAGTAGAATGATTTGTAATTTAATATAGTAAGAATAATTTAAATTAATTATTTGAAATTATTTTCATAATAGAAACTCTCACTAATTAATTATGTGATCCCTATAGTACCCATATTTAATTAGAACTCGGAATCCTAATTCTAGGAGAAAAAAAAAAAGTATGTGGCTTTCTTGTTCTTGAAAGTAACGTGTGTTTCTTCTTCTCCTTTTTGGATTGGGGTAAATTCTATCAGTAGGCTTCTAATCTAGAAAGAGAATAAGGTTTTTATACGATACTTTTTCATCCAAGTATTGAGAGAGGTCGGCTGTAAACTTGGAATCATTGTAGAAGACTGTAAAATTGTTGTCTAACTCGTGGATTCGCTTGAAGGCCCGTCTAACTTGTGGATTCACTTCAAGGTATACGCTCACAATTCAAGATATAATTCTTGAACTAAATTTCAGCAAGTATATGTGTTCTAGCATAAATCTATAGATTATTTATTATTCATGTAAGCGGTATGATTTTGGTATGTTTTCGTTGTGCATATAATTATTGTACATTCAAATTTAGCACATGATCTTCATTTTCCATGCTTTGTTCTCAAGACAAAAGAAGGAAAACCGAGAGAGAGCCTATCTCACATTTGTGACAGGTTTCTCATGTTGTAATATGGTCCATGGTAAACAACTGAAAACTTATCAGACAAGAAATTTCACTACCTTAGGACTATTATAGTTTCATCGGCCTGCTGTCTAGTTGTAGTTGGATTGCCAGGTGTTCAGAATGCTCCAAATTCTGGTTTATTTGGTTTGACGGAAGTCATTTTCGTTTCAGTTCTAGAGTGAAAAGTATTTTCGAATGAAAGAACTTATCAACATCCAGCAGTGTTAACACCAGACCAAAACATTTAACCTTAACAAATAAAAATTATACTGAAAAAACTAATAATAATGTGAATTGAAAGTCACATGTGTTGCATTTTTTGGTTTAGTGCAAACACCTGATACAGAAAACCTGATATACAAATTATGAAGAAAGTAAATCGTATGACAGTTACCTCCCTATAACAAGTTCTTTTGAATAATTTATAAGTATATTTATAGAGTCCATAAACTATAGATTACACATATACACAAGACAATACAGATTGTGATGCTAACTGGCTTGACAGTTCAAATTTGGATCATCAACTGTGTTAAAGTACAATGTAGAAAGTTTGTCATCAAACTTGGAAACCAGTTGATGGGCAGACAATCCGCAGTACCGCTTCCCTAGTCTAGCGATGAAAATGTCAATTATTTTCTTGAACATGTCGTCTTCTTGGATTAGAGGTTGCTCCACAAACTCAACTAGAGGCATCCACTGCATTGAAAAAAGAAAAGATAGCTCGAGTAAATGCTAAGTCGCATAAAGCTGCAGACTTAAAGTCTAACTCAACCTCAAACGCTAGCTCATCAGGTGAGTATTACCCAATACGATATGCTTACCTTAGCATCCTGAATTTCTACATCATCAACCATGATCTGTTTTGACAGGGGTCTTAACAGGCAGACAAAGAACAAATCTGACTTTTGAAAGGCCACATCATGAACATGCCTGAAGAAGGACATGATAAATGTTAATTTAAACAATGGTATCTTGTTTGTAAACTGTAAGATCAACAATTAGAGTCCAAAACTAATGTACATAGCATGAGATAGAGCAAGAAGTTGAATAAAGCTTGAAATATCCTAAAGGAGACGGTGAAATCTAGCGAATAGCCACTCCACATACTCTGTGTCTGAGCCAAGTTGTTTGGATACTTATGGTATCAGCATTTTGTGTTCTTATAAGATTTCTAATACAGCTCTTCCTATCGATAAAAAGGTGTAATATATATGATAAACTCATAAGTTATTTGAAGAGGAAGAATTGTGTTACCTGAAAGCCATAACCTCCACAAATTCAGTATCAATCTGGAAAAAGTAATGAGAAAAGAAAAAAACATTGTTTAGATAACGATTGGTCGTTATGTGTTGCTAATTTAGGAAGGCGATATGTTTAAGTGAAAATTGCTTACGCCAGTTTCCTCCTGCACTTCTGTCACAATTCCTGTAAAAATCTCCTCGGACTGAGTTTGACGAAAAAACTAAACCGAGTAAGTATACAGTTCCATGCTTCAATCTTTAATAACTAAGTCAAAAGTACCAAAATGGTAAGGTCAAATTGCAATACAGGAACATACCTCATGAATAAAACCAGTTGGTATTTTCCATA
>NW_006239195.1:74204-82341 GCF_000226075.1 Solanum tuberosum | reverse complement strand
CGGCGTAAAATGTTTCTCTTGCACGACAAGCACCTAAAGCAAAAATTTATTAGCCTAAGAGACTACACAGAATTTAGAAGCTCATAAATATTACTACTAATTAGGAAGGCATTGCAAACAGAAAACACACACCTCATTTTTATCGTTGATCACAAAACCCCCAACTCCAACTTGATGCGATGCATTCGAAGGAAGCATACAGGGTTCCTCCGGAATCCAATAAGTCATCATAACATATCCTCTTTCTGCATGATGGTATTGAAATCCTTCCTACAAAATTTAAAGTTCAATATATTGTTACAGAATCACTAGAGCTGTATATTATTGTGTAGCACAGTTAGCTTATTCACTTCATGTATTTATATCAACGTATTCTTTGAGTAATGAGACAATCACTACTAGCCAGAGATAACAAAGAAGAGCTAAATGATTGAGTAATTTCCTGTATCGATTTGGGTGAAGTGATAGTACGAAATACCTTTACTACAATGCATCAACAAAAAGGAAATACCTTTACTGCAACAGGAACTAGATCACATTTTTCCAATGGTAGCTTAAGCCAAACTCCCTTCTTCCCCTGCATCATCGGGAGCCATCAATGAGCAAAAGGTGTTATATAAGTTTACTTTCAATACACCAAAAATTACTACGCCTCATTCCTAAACAAATTGAGGTTTCGTCTATATGAATTCACCTACTGGCATAAGAGTTGTCTATAAAATAATAAGAAAAAATATGAAATGTGGTGGCTTTCACTCGTGTATTAATTAACACCAGACAAGAAATCGAGTCTTAAAATTTGAGACTAGTATAGCATAGTATAGTAGTTGCTGGAAATGAAGTACCTTCACTTTCCAATGAGAGAGAGATGCACGAAGCACAAAGGTAAATTTGTCGGGATCAGATGGTAGTCTTTCTGCGTTAACGAGTACTCCTCCATATTCATCGTCAGAGGCATCAAGTACCCATTTATCTCGAAAATACAAACTTGTATGGTTTGTACCGTTGATCAAATTATTTGTGTTGGATTTTTGAATTTATAAACCAAACCAAACCAATAAAACTCGGGTTTTTGAACCTCGGGTTTTTTCGGTAAAGTGCATACAAACATATAATTTACTTGTACTTCAAATATTTCTTTAGTCCTATCAAAATACAACTATCTAAGGTGTTTCTTAAGAAAATAACACAAATTATGATATGATTAATGACACTAAAAAATCCAACAAAAAAATAATAATGAAATTGCGTAAAACAAATATTGCAAATTAATAAGTCATAATGAAAATCATCATAATTTAAAAATACTAAATCATGCCAAAATAAATTTAATAAGTATTAGTTACATGGCTAAATATTAAAGGAAATTAAAAGTAGATTATGTATTTTAATTGTCTAAACTTATGTAAAACTAAAGAACAAATATTCAATATTATTGTCATTCTTAGTGTTGAATTGATTTTCTTTTTGCATTAGTATTAATTTGATTTTGATTTATGCTTATTACAATTACTAACATCTATGGACTATAATCTTTATTTTATAGATAGATTACTAACACCTATGAACTATAATCTTTATTGGACCATTAGGAATTCTAACTTTCAAACATGAAATAATATATTAAAAGATAAAAACTATGAAAAAGTATAAGAAATATTTAAAAATTATATCAAAGTAAATATTTTTACGTATAAAATAAAATTTTAAAATTATATATATAATGCCGGGTTGGCTTGATCTCGGGTTGGTTTTTTTTAGTTGATCTTACATTGTGCACATGCATGAATATAAGATTGAATATGAGTAAGGCTTGAGCACGTGGAGATAGTCCATGTTGCAATGGTTTTATGTTTATGAGTGGGGCACGTGGAGATCGTTTGTACCGGATATTGTTTGATTTTGTGATAGTACATTGAGATTATCAGCACAAGCACGTAGAGACCGTCTGTGCTGGTATATGGACCTTTGCGAGTCCCCCATGGGTCCCGATTATCTGACCAAGAAAGCTGCTGTGTATATAGGATTTTGGCCATTGTATTGCATTGCATTTCGTATTGATTTGGTATTGAGTTGTTGAGATGGTTGTGGTACTGATTTGACTTGATCTAATCCAATCTAGCCAATAACCTGACTATTAACTCCTGAAGCGTCGGAGCGCTGTTGGGAACCATATGAGGTTGGGCTGGACCTCCTACCTCAGTCTACTGCTCAATAACATTGTCATGCTCAAATACGGGCTATGCATGCCAGCTGGTTTAACATAGTAGGAACGGAAAAGGGGAAAATTAGTGATTTAGAAATAATCATTTAATAATGTTTGAGAGAGCATTCTGATCATCAGAAATATTTTTATTTTTCTTTACCACAAGAATTGTTCAATGGATATACTTATTAATGTTGTAGGTAGCTTTGTTGTGAGGTGGGAAAGTTTGCGTGTAAATGCATTTATCCTAAGATTGAAAATACAGTCCGTTTCTCATCAAATGTTGAAAATTTAACGGAGGAAATGGAGACGCTTACAAAGTTAAGAGATGATATCAAAGTAAAGGTGGAAATAGCTGAGGGAGAAGGCCGCTATAAACCAAAACCAAATGTTCTCGAGTGGATCAAAGATGTTGAGAAGCTGGGAATGAATGTGAAACTATGAAAGAAAGTATTGCAGCGGCTAAGACACTTACATATAAGTGTTGTCCAAATTGCAACCTCCGATCAGAAGTCTCCACTCAATTAGCACAGAACATCTGAGATCAACTTTGCAGGCATAAAGAGGTCGGAGAAAGCTTTGGATCAAATTTGAAGGTAGAAAATTACCAATTGAAAAAAGTTGAGTACTTACCAGGAACATCAATAAAAGACCAGCCAGCAGCAAGGAGGACTCAATCAATTACTCCAATTCTTGGAAGATGATAAGGTATTGCTGTCTTTACGGGGGTCTTATTACCCCTTGAACTTTTTTTATCTTTATTTCTTTGCACCTTATATGTTGACGTAGAGCCAAATGTGAAAACACTTACCTCAAGCATGAACCTTAAAAGAACGGCTTTAACCAATATGAAATGGCCACGTGTTGGTCGCAAAACTGATTTTCAAGAACTAAAAAAAAATGCAACTTTCTTCATCTCATTCATTTTTGGGTCTCAAAATTCCACAAAAAACTCAGACAGATCTGTACTAATCAAGCTAATATTTCAATTACTACTTGACAACAATATCATCACCCAACTCAAATAGGACCAATATTATTTAGAGCTTGTTTGACATTGCTGTTGGGATACCAAAAATACTTATTTCGAGAGAAAAATATTTTTTTATATATAAAATAAGGTGTTTGTGCAATCAGTAAAAGTGTTTGTATATTGAAGCAGAAACAGTTTTTGTGCTGTTGGGAAGAAGCTAAAAAAAATTTGCTTCTTTAAAAAGCAGAAGCAAAAATAATTTTTAGCAACAATGTCATACAAGCTCGTAATCTTTCATATATAAGCTAAATTGTTTAGTGTTTACACTAAATCATCTATTACTATAAGTAAATGAACAAATAAATATATGATCCATTTTAAATCTTTATTAAAATTGAACACAATATCTAACCACCTAGTTAATCATATATTATTATTATTATTATTATTATTATTAAAAGTGAGAAGGTTTTATGTTCAAAGTTGGATTACGATAATGTACTTCACTAATTTTTTTAAAATTAGAAATTCTTTTACTAACTCTTAAAATTAAATCAATATTGATAATTTTTCATTTCTTAATGACTTTGATTGTTAAAATTTTTAGCTTCTATCATTAAATACATTCATTTACCACACACAATTTCTCCATTTATTGGATAGAAAATATTAGTCAACTACACTTTGTGTTTCATAATCTTATAGTTCTTATGTAACTTTTTATTTATTGGTCTTTAATTTATTTTTTTTATTAATTTGTTCCTTAGTTCATTTTTAATTTAAATGATTATTGGAGTATTTATGTTCTAAGAAACCTCAATCTTCGTGTAATCATTAAGAAGAAGAAAAAAAAGACACTTGGGGTTTAATATTTTGGAGTGAAAATTCTAATTGGTAGAAGTATAGTTCTAATTTTACAAGTTACTCACTATCCATAAATAAATAAATAAAAGTTAGAAATTCGAAGTCTAGATAGAAAGTGAACACTGAAAAGAATTTTTTTTATATGCACAAAAATACAGCTACGATTACTTCAGATAGGGTAGAATAATTTTTTTTTATCAACAGGAGTTATGTCTATATAAATTTTATATCGTAATAAGGGTCAAACGTGCGGACCCACACCTTTAAAAGGGGTGCACGTGCACCCTCTAACTTCGGAAAAAATATTTTGAGAAACTGACAGAAATTATGATATAATTAACCGTGCACCCTTGGAAAACATAGGAGTGCCCTTATGCTATTGGTATAAGCTAGAGAACCCACCCTTGAGACCAGGGTTCAAATCGAGCTAAAGCTATAGCATAGTGGTACTTGGCCTATCCATTGTTGAAACAAAGCCTCCTACATTCTTCTTTCTCTAATGATCATTGTTGCATCTTTCACTTCAGGTTTGCATCATCGGAGTGTGGGGTGCGGGAGGGATTGGGAAAACTACTTTGGTAAAGAATGTGAACAATGAGCTCGAACAGATTGATGTGTCAATTAGGTGTAAACTGTGTTTTGGTGTTGTGATATGGGTTACAGTACCGAAACCGCCAATAGACATAAGAAAGGTTCAAGCACAAATTGCCGACAGATTAAACGTAAAGGTAGATACCGAGGGAAGTGAAGAAAGCAATGCCAGCAAAATCTATGAAAGGCTTAAGCAGGAAAAGAGTTTCCTTGTCATACTAGATGATGTTTGGGAAGTTATAGATTTGGATCATGTAGGTGTGCCCCAACCCAAAGATCACGCAGGAAGCAACGTTATTATAACTTGTCGTTCTTTGGAGGTTTGTAGGAAAATGAAAACAGACACCGATATGAACATTTCCACATTGGATGAGGATGAATCTTGGCAACTGTTTGTCAAAAATGCAGGAGAGATGTTGCCAATCGGGTGGATATTGAGCCATTGGCAATGGATATTGCAAGAGAGTGTGGTGGTTTACCATTAGCAATCACTATTATTGCAACATGTATGAGAGGGAAGTCAAGAGTCGAGCTGTGGGAAGATGCTCTAAAATCACTTAGAATGTCTGAACCTTATGACACACATGTAATACAAAAGGTTTACAAGATCATCAAGTTGAGTCTTGATAATTTAGAATCTCGGAATAGTGAATTATCGTCAGAGCAAAGAAGCAATATGAACAAAAGGAGAGGTGACATTCAAAGTTGTTTCTTGTATTGTTCTTTATATCCAGCGGCTGTTCCAACTGATGATCTCATACATTGCTGGTGGGTAGAGGGGTTCCTTGGTGAACATGACACATATGAAAAGGCTTACAACAGGGGAATCACAATTATTGAGAGTCTAAAAGATGTCTCCTTGCTAGAAGCCCATGAGATGGATTGTGTGAAGATGCATGACGTAGTTCGTGATGTTGCTATATGGATAGATAATTTCGGGTTAACTGACATATCACATATCGAAATGTCAGCTCCTCCTGTGAAGAGAATATCTCTCCTAAGCAAAGAATTTCAAAGTCTACCTGAAAACTTCAGAGAATGCCCAGAGACAACAACTTTACTGTTGGTTAGATTTATGACAGCTAGGATTAGAGCAGTCTCAAGATAATTATTCTAGAATCAGTTAGAAGGTTAGATAGTTGTTAGAGTTAGTTAGCACAGTAACTTTCCTTTATATAGACATAGCATTGTAAAGATATTTTCTAAGATGCTTTCAGCTTAATGAGAATGAGTTTTCTCTCTTCCATAACTCTCTCTGTATCTTCTTCTTCTTCTTCCTGATCCTTTTGCATCTTCTAGATGATGATTACTCCATAAGTTTACATTTACTATTGCAAGACAATGCTCTCCTTAGCGAAATTCCCCATGAATTCTCTTTTGCATTTCCAGCTCTAAGAGTTGTGAATCTGAGTCATACTGGTATTAAAGCACTGCCTTGTTCCATCAATATTTTATGTCAATTACGTGCTCTAATACTACGAAAATGTTTGCAATTTTGTTGAAAGAGTTACCACCAATTGGTAATCTTTGCAATTTGCAGTTGCTCGATTGTGATAATACAAGGTTACATTTTCTGCCGCAAGGAATGGATAAGTTGACAAATCTGAGGCTAGTAAATATGCCTTTAGATGATTTGAAGGAGAGCATCGGTCCAGGTTTTTTCCTCGAGTTGCATAGGATTGAAATGTTAAAGATGGATGGCAGAAAGCATCATAGTGTGGCTGTTGTTGGAGCAACGCCTTTTGATGAGATATCGTCTCTACACAATCTGACTTCTCTTTTTATTCGATTGGATAGCTCATCAATTTTCAATCGAGACTACACCTGGATGTCTAGATTGAAAAGTTTTCACATTCAGATTGGGGAAACTTCAGCGGATGTACGATTCAACAAGTCAACAAAGAGGATAAGTGTCTCCCATTGTGAAACTTTCAGTAATGGAGAGCTCTCAGGCATGTTACAGTTTGCTTCAGATTTGTACTTGGCAAAATGCGGGGGTCTCAGGAAGCTGATTGTGAACAAGAAGAGTTTCAATGGATTAAAAAAACTCTACATCGTCAAATGTTGGTGTGATTTCGGACCATTGAAAGAAGGAAGTAGACAGTTTGATCCTCTGCCAAATCTTGAACATCTCAGGCTCACTTCTGTAGATCATTTAAAGAGTGTTTCTGATTTCAGTCAATTTTTGGGTCTAAGATTTTCTGAATTACGCCAACTGGATATATCCCATTGTGATAATTTAACATGTGTTTTTAATGCTTTTTCTGTAACCAAGCACTTGGAAGAAATTACAGTTAAGCGTTGTGATCGGTTGGTAGAGTTATTAGTGCAATGCGGACCTAATCAGAGGACACCAAGAGTCCGAAAGTTGTGGTTGAATCATCTATTGAGATTAGAAATGTTTGGGGAGCCACAGAGTATGTGGGAACATCTTGAGGTGATCGGATGCTATGATATAAGGAAGTTGCCTCATTCAGGAATGTTTTTCGTCTGGAATGAGTCTGTATCGATGGGATAAAGTTTATTCCCGGACCAACGACACTAGGGGTGGACTTTCTTGGCGTGGATATTATACTAACTGGAACAACAATATTGAGGACTGAGTCTTCATCTTGATCTCTGGTTCCGATGTTTTGATTGTACACTGAGTTGTTTCTTGTTTCAGTTGCGTTGTGTGATAATCTTGTTAATTGTAATAAACTGTTATTGCTTTTGTACGTGTTGAAACATTCAAAATTTATCTCATGTTTTGTTCTCATGACAAAAGAAGGAAAACTGAGAGAGAGAGAGAGAGAGAGGTTTTCTCGTGTTGTAAAATGGTCCATGGTAAACAACTGAAAACGTTGCTTGGATACTTATGGTTCGTGCTCTTATAAGATTTCTAATATAGCTCTTCCTATCGATAAAAATGTGTTGTAAGATATTTACTTCAGTCAAAAGTACGTGACCAAATGGTTGTGGTCGCAATACCTCACCAGATGGTATATTTTTCATAGGCTGTCGTAGAATATTTCTCTTGCACGACAAGCACCCTAAAGCAGCAAATTAATTAGGCTAATGTAATATGTGTTGGGTTTGTGTTCTTAAAAGATTAAGCTTCAAAGATTTAGAGGAAAAGTTGTCATTATGGGTGTGTTTGACTGTTTGGTATGAAGGAAAACATTTTTCGGAAAATGTTTTCCAATTTTTTCATATTTGGTTGGGTTAAAATGTTTTGAAAAAATGTTTTCCAAATCAACTCATTTTTCTCAAAATTTAAGGAAAAATGACTTCCCTTCAAAACTTAAGGAAAACATTTTCCAAACTTCTCTTCCAACTTCAAATTACAATTACTTTTTGTTGAAAAAATCAATTTATTTGTCCCTACCCTCAAACCAGCCCCCAACCACCCCCCCTCCCCAAAAATAATAATTTTAAAGCTTGTTTTTAGATTCAATTTTTTTATCCCACCTTCCACCCTACCCCCACCCCCTCCCAAAAAAATATTAAAAATTGTTTTTAAA